>NC_081770.1:23367170-23639670 GCF_963082965.1 Carassius carassius | reverse complement strand
ATATGAAATATGTAGATTTGAGTTGTGTAGCATCCATGAATGATGTTCCTCATTGTCCCATCAGCAAGCAGGTACTGTGTGGTCTCTTCTCTGCATCAAGCTGTTCTTGTTAGAGATGCAGATAAAAGACAAAAGTAACACTCAAGGTCAGCTCTCCAACTGATTTTATTTATAATAAAAATGTTTTTTTCATATACCACCCATCTGGCAATATTCTGAGGCAGACTATAGGTAGTGACAGAAATGTCCAATGTTTTTGATGTTTTTCAGCTTGACAGGATGACATTTTTGTGATGATGTGGGAATCTGATGAAGTAGGAGACCAATGGATGCAATATTGCTGTCAATTCTAGATAACAGATATGACAAAATCAGCAAAAAAATTAAATAAATGCACGAGCACAGACTACAGTTACAGCAAAAATATAGATATTCTTATTCTGAAATATAGTCTCACCTTAGACAATCGATTTCTTTCTCCTTTACAGCTGACTTAGAGGTCAATTGGGTCCTTGAAGGTCTTGGGAGAAGCCAGGAACTTGGCTTCTTGAAAAAAAAGAAAACAACAACAACAACAACAATTAATGACAACATCTCTCTCAGGAACCATTCTGCTAAGTTGATTGTGTAGTCACACAGTGCCTCTGTTCACAACCTGGCATTAGCACATATCTTGGGTGACACATATGGCCATATACTTTTGTTACAGGGTTCGTTAAAAAATGAACATTTTATCAGTTTACTCAGCCTTTTGTTATCTTTGTAACACAACTGAAGATATTTTAATAGAATATAATATTTCTGTCCCTTACCTACCACTTTTTGGTCTAAACCGCTCAATTCATTTAGATTAGTTTTATGATCTCTAAATGAACTTTTTGAAGTATTAAAGTGGTAGTTGTGTAGACTGTCGATGTAAGGAAATGATCTCATTCAAAATATCTTCATTTGTGTTTTGAAAATGAATGTCTTGCAGGTTTGGAATCACAGAGAGAGAGAAATTATGATTTTTTTTTTTCATTTTTGGGTCAACTTACCATTTATCTTTTTGCAGTTTGATATCTTAAATTAGTAATTAGTAAATTCCAGGTGTGAACATAAACTAAAATTGTGTGCCTGCCCAGTTAAACTTTAATTTTTCATATTGATTTGTGCATTTTAAATTTTTATTGCACACAGAATCATATATAAAAGATACAGACTCACACTTCTGGCGTCATCTTCAGCATTCTGCTCTGTTCTTAAAGGGTTTCCCTCACTCACACTCAGTCATCAGACTCACAGGAGCTTTCCTTCACTTGACACTGCAGAAGTCTGGACCAATTCTATTGAAAAAAGATAAAAAACAACAACACTTATTTCAGCTATTTAAATAAGTAATTGTGATTACCCCTAATTATGAGTATGATGAGAACTGTCTATAAAACGGGTGTCAAATCATAAACTTTATATATATTTTATATTTATATTATATTATATATATATATATATATATATATATATATATATCTAGGGTCAATTAAATGAAACATTATGCAATATTCACATGGAGGCCTGAAAAAATGTAAGTATTTATTTAATCTGATTATTAAATACATTTGTATTTTTACAACTTTTATTCAAGTATTACATTTGTATATAATTTAATGAGTAACATGAGTAATAAGACATCTTAAAATGAACAGTGTACTACATGACTTGTTAAGAATTTATCTGACTATTTATTATTAATAAAGTGAAAAGAAACTATAGATAGATTCAGACATATTTCTCCATTAACACATAACCTTGTATATCTGGAAGCATTTGGGACATTATTTAACCCAACATAGGATGCCATATGACTTGATAAAGTACATGCACGCTCTGCCAGTGAACACGGAAGGAAACTGAAAAACTGACGGATTTACAGTTTAACCTACCTTTCATACGCAGCCCAGCACATCATCTGTAGGAGAAAAACATACAATCCATGGCGACGGTTTTGCAATCCATCCCATCGGTTTATAAACCGTACCCACGAATTCTTAAACTGTTCCCTCGGTTTAACAAACCGTGCCGGTTTATGAACTGACTGGACGGATTGCAAACCGTCACCACGGACTGTATTTTTTTCTCCTACAGGTGACGTCCCGGGCTGCGCGTCCTTTCACGATACTTGCATAAAAGTAACGTTAATTGTCTTAAGAAAAACTTGATGATAGCGCGTTTGTGTCTGGATGCAGATATGAAATGACAGACATGATATTCAGCACTAAGAACAAGCAACGCAAGTCAGGGGCGAATAGAAGTTTTTAAACGTGTTCTAGTCTCAGAGTTTTGCATTAGATAACGTTAATCAAATGACTGGTAAATATCGTTATATCGTTATAGCATCTGGCTGCAGAAAGACTGCACATCTCCAGCAAACATGCCCCTTTGGGGCCCGTGTGGGCAGCCCACTGTGGGCCCCAATACCGGCGTGAAATGAATTGTGGGGCCCGAGTGGGACAGCCCAAAAGTGTGGGTTAAGTGTGGGCTGGCCCACACAAATCTGAGTGGGCCCCCAATAGGACCAATTGTGTTCCCATAACATGACCACAGGTATGTACACAGTGTGGGCTAGGTGTGGGCACACTGGAAAGAGTGTGGGTACAGTGTGGGCACAGTGGGAAGAGTGTGGGTACAGTCTGGGCTGGGTGTGCGCACAGTGGGAAGAGTGTGGGTACAGTGTGGTCTGGGTGTGGGCACAGTGGGAAGAGTGTGGGTAAAGTGTGGGCTGGGTGTAGGCACAGTGGGAAGAGTGTGGGTAAAGTGTGGGCTGGGTGTGGGCACAGTGGGGAGAGTGTGGGTAAAGTGTGGGCTGGGTGTGGGCACAGTGGGGAGAGTGTGGGGACAGTGTGGGCTGGGTGTGGGCACAGTGGGAAGAGTATGGGTAAAGTGTGGGCACAGTGGGGAGAGTGTGGGTAAAGTGTGGGCTGGGTGTAGGCACAGTGGGGAGAGTGTGGGGACAGTGTGGGCTGGGTGTGGGCACAGTGGGGAGAGTGTGGGGACAGTGTGGGCTGGGTGTGGGCACAGTGGGGAGAGTGTGGGGACAGTGTGGGCTGGGTGTGGGCACAGTGGGGAGAGTGCGGGGACAGTGTGGGCTGGGTGTGGGCACAGTGGGGAGAGTGTGGGTAAAGTGTGGGCTGGGTGTGGGCACAGTGGGGAGAGTGTGGGTAAAGTGTGGGCTGGGTGTGGGCCCAGTGGGGAGAGTGTGGGGACAGTGTGGGCTGGGTGTGGGCACAGTGGGTAAAGTGTGGGCTGGGTGTGGGCACAGTGGGGAGAGTGTGGGGACAGTGTGGGCTGGGTGTGGGCACAGTGGGTAAAGTGTGGGCTGGGTGTGGGCACAGTGGGGAGAGTGTGGGTAAAGTGTGAGCTGGGTGTGGGCACAGTGGGAGGAGTGTGGGTACAGTGGGGAGAGCGCGGGTACAGTGTGGGCTGGGTGTGGGCACAGTGGGGAGAGTGTGGGTAAAGTGTGGGCTGGGTGTGGGCACAGTGGGGAGAGTGTGGGGACAGTGTGGGCTGGGTGTAGGCACAGTGGGGAGAGTGTGGGGACAGTGTGGGCTGGGTGTGGGCACAGTGGGTAAAGTGTGGGCTGGGTGTGGGCACAGTGGGGAGAGTGTGGGTACAGTGTGGGCTGGGTGTGGGCATAGTGGGTAAAGTGTGGGCTGGGTGTGGGCACAGTGGGGAGAGTTTGGGTAAAGTGTGAGCTGGGTGTGGGCACAGTGGGAGGAGTGTGGGTACAGTGGGGAGAGCGCGGGTACAGTGTGGGCACAGTGGGAAGAGTGTGGGTACAGTGTGGGCTGGGTGTGGGCACAGTGGGAAGAGTGTGGGTACAGTGTGGGCTGGGTGTGGGCACAGTGGGAAGAGTGTGGGTACAGTGAGGGCTGGGTGTGGGCACAGTGGGAAGAGTGTGGGTACAGTGTGGGCTGGGTGTGGGCACAGTGGGGAGAGTGTGGGAATACTGTGGGCCAATAGTATGCCCTCTATTCGTCCAAAGTAGCATCCTAGCTGAAAATGTGGACCTAGGGCCCCAGCAGTCCTCACAGTATGCCCACACTTTGGAGGGAAATGTGGACATAAACCTGTGTAGGGCCTTTGTGGCCTTAACAAATAAAACTTTGTACCTGCAGAATGCTGCAATATTACTATTAAATCACATGCAGAATAATTATAAGATGAAAGTAGAAGTAATAAATTAGAGTCATAAATTTCAAATACTTCGATTTATTCACAGCCATGTAATAAATGCAGAAAAACTCTGTTCAAAAGTTTAGGATAGGTAAGATTTGTAAATGATTTTAAAACAATTCTCTTATGCTCACCAAAACTACATTTATTTGATAAGAAATACAGTTAAAGCAGTAATATTATGAAACATTACAATTTTAAATAATAATTGTAAAAAAAAATACTGTTTTACTATGATGTTTAATTTTCAGCAGCCATTACTCGTCTTCTGTGTCATACAATCCAAAAGAAATTATTAAAATATTCTGTTTTGGTGCTCAATAAACTTTTTTTTTTTTTAGCATCTCAAAAACAGTTGTGCTGCTTCATTTTTGGAAACAGTAATATCTTTTTTTCAGGTTACTTTGAATAGAGGTTTTAAAAGAGCAGCATTTTTTTTATAGGTTTTTTGTCCAACAATGTAAAAGTTTTTACTGTTGCTTTTTATCAGTTTAACGCACCCTTGCTGAATACAAGTAATATCTTAAAGAAAAAAAAAACTTTCTGACCCCAAACTTTTGAACACTAGAATATATTGAATAGATTTATAAAACAGAATAATGACCAATTATAACTTCATTAGAACATTAAGTAGATATTATAGATAATTATAGATGAATCAATCCCCTAAGGGGCACCAGTAGAGCTCTGCCTGATCTCTGATCTTCTGCTCCTTCCACCGTCCCAAGTCTCTTATGTTACAGAGCCACTTTAATAGAAGTCTCCATTTTAGATGCTGTAGCCTGGCTGCTTTTTATTCCAGCATCTACCTGAGAAAGAAAACAACAATTAAAATGTAAATATGTATATATATATATAAACCTAAACAAAGTCAAAGTTTCCTCCTTGGGAAGTCTCCCAGGGCACTTATATTTTTTTTTGTGGAACATTTTTTAATGTTAATAATAAATAAATGTATGCTTTACTGATAGCAGAGATACACAGAGAGTGACAGAGTGTGAATGACTAAATGATACAATGAGAGAGCAGTGGTTGATTGAGATTGAGAGTGAGATTAAGGGAAAACTCACTGAAAGACTAAAATAATTCATTTACAACATTTTGAAATTTCAGTTCTGAAGACGTTGACTCACATACATACCCATATCCAATATGCATGTTATGTTAATTTTTTTCCCACTTCAACAACAGAAGGCATTAATGAGTACATAATTAAAAATTGTTTTAACACAAGGTTGAATTATATTCTGGCAAAACACTGCGATATTACTGAGGTGACCCTGAATAGTCGACGATTCAATGATTTGAAAGGAGGAGCCCGATTTGACCACCAATCTAACAGTTGAATATTCACGGCTGTTCTGATCATGCCATTTTGGCTATAAATGCTCAAATGTCTGATTTCACACAAAACTACCGGTGTTCACCCAATAAGTTTATATTCAGCCTATTAAGATAATGCTGTAAATACAAATCTAAAAAAGAAGCTTTAAATATTTTAACGTGCATGATCAAATCCAACGACTCCTATAGATTTCAGTTTCACTTTCTATAATCTGAAACCAACAGAGAAGCATCTTGGCGGTAGGGATTTAAAACTTTAACAAGACTCAAATTGACACAGACACAGAGTAAAAGACTGGATTTCTTACACTTGGGTAGGGTACAAGTGATTTCAAAACATTTCTGCCAGTTAAATATATAGTGTATATATTATATATCTCGTATAAGATGCATTCGGTTGAGTCGGGCTGCAGTAAAGTGCTTCATGGTACGGTGAATGCAAAAATGCATAACATTAAATAACATTAAAACATGCAGAACATTAATACCTACTGTCATATACATAACGTTATAATGAGAGCACAATTATTAAAAAAAAGTATCATATCGATTATCGGCAAGATTAGAAAATTCCAATTCGACTATGAAAATCCTAAGTCGAGGACACCCCTAAATATTACCACTTTTATAAACTAACGTTATGGTGTTCGCTGGGTTTGAGACTTTATCCCAAGAGGATGTCTGAGTCACAGATAAAAATACACTGTTAACCCTTGCTGTATTTTCTAGGTTAAATAACTCTAAAATAGCCAGTGTTTTGCTGTATCATCTGGGAACAGTATTTTACTGTAAAATAAAAAACCCGGTAAGGTCTAACGGTGTAGCTTATTATTGTAATACAGTAAGTAATACAGGTATAAGTAAATGACAGACCTTTCATTTTTGGAAAAATTAGCGCTTTAAAAATTAACTAATGACTTTAACTTGATGCATGAATATGCAGCTTTAAACAAATTGAAGTGTACTTACATGACAAAAGATGCAGTGACCTGTTCTTAGTGACTCTTTATCTGCATCTGACACAAACTAAATGGAGAAAAAGAGTAAACGTCAATGAATATCAGTGAAATATTGCATATATCAATACAAATTAAAATGTATTTTTATTTTGACACCATTGAGAAGAGACGCAGGATGACTGCTAGGTTGATCACTTACAACAGTGATGTCCTGGAGGACCAGCATCCTGCTGAGTTTATCTCCGGTCTGTCCACACACCTGTCTGAAGTGTGTGGTGATCCTGAAGACCTCGATCAGCTGCTTCAGCAGTACAGGATTGAGACTGGCGCTTAACTCTGCAATCAGGACTAGATGGCAATCAATACTCAAAAGAGAGAAGACAAACATTATGTTAATGAATTAAAACTAAGGTAAAAAAAAAATAAAAATAGTATGTGGTTTAATATCTGAGAATGGTAAAGGGAGAAAAAAGAAATTATCACTTAAATATTACATAGGTTTGTATGAATGAATGTACATACAAATTAACTATACAGTCAAGAGAAATCATAATTACACAAATAAGTTACCTTAATATTTTCTAGGCTATATTGCTACATTCACTATAAATTTTCATAGTTGTTGCTAAACAAGATTGCGCAACTCTTCCTAAATATATTTATAATCTATTATTTTTAAGTAACATTAACATGACAGAAAAATGACTGTATCTTTGTAATAATATTTAAGCGAATGTATATTGTTTGCGAAGCGGTCGTAATGTAACGTTACCTGACAGCGTGGAGTTTACCGAAATCTATCAGTTATGAACAGCCATACATTAATGATAACGAGATTTGATAAGCGTGTGTAGCTAAGGTATTGTATTATGCTATATTAATCTTCGTTTATGTTGCTATTTAGGACTTTATAAGATACATTATACGGACTTAACGTAACGTTAACTCAATTAGACTACGTTATGTACGTTAGGCCTAACGTTACTGCTCGCTGTAAAACAAGACAGAAAAGGAAATTAAACCTAATTAACACCGCTATGGACGTAAAAAATGTTAATTTAATGAATTCATGTGCAATTTGAAAGGATATATTACCAGAGATTACGTTACCTCAGAAAACGATCGGAAGTCTGCCGTTAAAACCGTTGGTCATTTAAAAACGCCAGTAGCAACATTGTTAATCAAAATTAAAATTTGTAATTTCATTCCTATTAAATAATTAATTCTATTAACAACTTTAATTAAACAACTATTTTAACGAATTTTACAAGTTGTAATGAAAAATTAAGAAATTAACTGAGAAATTTAAAAATCTTACCTGGTTGAGCGGAGCTGGGTGGTATCAGTTGAAGTCGGAATGACAGCTCATTAACTATGCAGACAGAAATCCGGCAGTTCCTGCTCTCATTGGCTAGAATTAATCACGTGCTGAAGAGCTAACGCAAATTTAATGTATTATATTACTTTTTCCTTTTTTTCCTTTCAGAAATATTTAATAATTAAACGATCGATCATGAATCGTATCCAAAATAAATAAATAAATAAATAAATAAATAAATAAATAAATATATATATATATATATATATATATATATATATATATATATATATTTTTTTTTTTTTTTTTTTTTAACATAATATGTGTGTACTGTGTTATTGTTACTGTGCTATATTTATTTAGTATACATGTTTATCAATTTGCACTGGCTACAAATTGCTGCTCACATAAAATTCAAGGCATTGATATTTGCATACAAATCCAACACTGGCTCTGCACCCCTTTACCTAAATTCATTACTTCAGACTTATGTGCCTATAGAAGCTTGCGTGAACGTCGCTTGATTGTTCATACCAAAGAAGCACAAAGTCACTTTTACAGCCTTTTAAATTAAATGTTCCCTCCTGGTTGAATGACCTCCCCATTTCAGTTGCTCTATTCTACCTGTTTTCTTTTTATTATATTAAAAAAAAAAACTGCTAAAAAGTACTGCTTTTAAGCTAACTGAGACTTGTTATAGCACTTATATATCATTGCTGTTTTCTTAGATTTGATTGCTTCCATTGTCCTCATACGTACGTTGCTTTGTTATGTTTATATATTAAATATTTATATATAAAATATAAGAATGTAAATATAAAAACGTATATACACATGTAAATATATAGGCCTACAGTAAAAAATATGTAAATATATATTGTATGTGTGTGCATTTATATATACATATTTAAAATACACACTGCACATACATATATTATGTAAACAAAAATGTATATAATTAAAAAAAATAATACAATTAATGGCTATTAGTGCTGTCAAACAATTAATCGCTATTAATCGCATCCAAACTAAATGTTTTTGTTTACATAATATTTTTACATTTATTATGTATATAAATACAAACATTTATTTATATATAAATATATATAATATAAAAACATTTTTAAAAAAATTAAATACATCCATGTGTGAATATTTATATATACATAATAAATATACACTTAACACACACACACACATATATATATATATATATATATATATATATATATATATATATATATATATATATATATATATATATATATATATATATAAAAAAAAAAACAGGGTGCCCACAGAAAATCCCCATAGGGCCCCAAAAGGGCAAACCCGCTGTGGGCCCACATGGGCTAGCCCACAAGGGGCCCCAAGCGGGTTTCGTGTGGGCAAAACTGCTGTGGGCCCCGCATGGGCTAACCCACATGGGGCCCACGTGGGTTTAGTGTGGGTTTGCTCTGCCCCCACTGTCCCACAGAAAACCCGCAGTGGGCCCGCGCGGGCATTTTTGCTGCAGCGGGAGAGACATACACTTCAACACGGTGTTATGAGTCAGAAAATCTAAGTTGTTTTTGCTTTCAAAAACAAATACATTTACCATTTGATGAATTCTCTCAGTTGAGTAGAAAACCTACCGAATGTAAAGTTAGCTGCTTCAGTCTTCGGCGCCAGACTCCAGTAAACCCAGGCCTCGGCAGGAACAGAGGCGAGAGGATGTGTCTACGAACAAAAATGAAAGAAGCATAAAGCATAAATGACTTACATTGTAAGCACATTCCAGAAAGTTATTTTACACGTAACGTTAATCACCTTTTTTGAGGAAACCGAATGATGAGAAACTTTTAACGCTTCTGTAACTTACAGCTCTGCACCTCACGATCATCATTAAACCTGACAAAAAACACTCGCAGTTAGTCATTTCTAAATGTGTTCACCACCAATCATATTTTGAGTAAAATTATCAACAAACTTTTTTGTGAATTCATGTGGGCGGAGGTTAGTCAAAAAACTGTTTTAGTGACGTCATTACTGCAGGAACTAGAGGGATGTAGTCCAAGCGGGTCGTTTTTTTGTAGGCGAATTCTGTTAAATAAAATAACTCGCTTGGCATTGAACTTTGAGCTTTAGAATTTTACAGATATTATTTATACTCTAACAACAACATTACACACTAACTAAAGTTTAAAACATGGGATCACGAAGAAGGGGACCGTTAATACATCTAAGACAACATTTTTTCCACCTTGCTATATACTGTAGGCAGAGGTGGGTAGTAACGAGTTACATTTACTTCGTTACATTTACTTGAGTAATTTTTTGGGGTAACTAATACTTTTCGGAGTATATTTAAAGATGGGTACTTTATACTCTTACTTGAGTAAATTTTTGGGGAAAAATCTGTACTTTTACTTCGTTACTGTGGGCGACGCTCCTCTTGTTACTTTATCTTAATGCAATAAATGTTATAAATGCTTCAGTTTATTCCAAACGCGCCGTCTACTTTTCTCTGGGCAATGAGCGATGCCCATTCACGAATGATTCATTCTTTTGAGTCAATTCTGTTCAAAGGCTTGATCAAACCAATTGGCAAACGAGTGAATTGGTTCGTGAATCAGTTTGAATGATTCGTTCAGTTCCCTGCCGCACGCGCTGAGCGTCTGAAGCGGTTCACTCAGAGTTGTAACGTTTAAGAACAGAAAGAGCGTTGAAAACGTGGCTGGAACTGCACTGAATTGAAAGCAAATCTGCAAAGGCTATTATTTGCTTGCGATGGAGATCCTTATTAGATGAACACCGCGTGTGCTGTCTACTGTTTAACAGGTAATAACTTGGGCTACATTCGATTACAGTACACGATACCACTGTGACATTAGTTTGGTGTACGTGTGTGGCTTATAACAGAGGGGAGTCAAGTTGAATGCAGCTTCCAAAAGACAAAAAATAGCCGATTAAGATTTTATTAATTTTAATACAATCACACCGGTGCGAGTACGTTCAGCAAGTCATATCATCAGCTGCTAAATTCAGATCTGTGATTGCTTGCTGGCGCTGATCCAGAGATAGATGTGTTTTTACAGCACTGCGCATTATAACCAATCACACATGATTCTTTTGAGCTTATTAAAGCATTGGCCAATCAGAGGCGTCCCGATGAGTCATCGCTAAAATGCCGGTGCTTCCTTCACTCGCGCACTGACTGAATACCTCTTTCTGGCGAATTCTCTCGTCAGAAACAACAAAGTGCAGATGTGTGTACGAATCTTTAATTAAGATATTGATTTCACAGTGTTAACAGTTTCAGTGATTTTAATGGGAGTTTCTGAGAGTGATTGAAATCTAGACTGTCAGTGAAAATTATCTTTAATAATGTAAATGTTATTTGCTCTCATTCTAAACAATGAACGATTAGTAGCAATATTTATATCACATTAACTTTCAATGTTAAATTCACATTTAATATAAAGTCAGTCGTATTAAAAATATGTTTTGGCATGACACCTATATCTGTTACTTAAGTAAACAGACAGGGTTTTATAATAAATTACATAAATTGGAGTAAAGGCTGATGAAATATATACATTTATACACGCACACATACATTACATACATTTTATCTATATATCTAAATAAAAATAGGCTCAGTATATATGACCCAAAGTAACTAGTAACTAACTACTTGAGTAGATTTTTTACCCGATACTCTTTTACTCTTACTCAAGTAACTATTCAAGACTAGTACTTTTACTTTTACTTGAGTACAGTTTTTGGGTACTCTACCCACCTGTAGGACAAATGTAAGGTTTAAAAGAGTTAATATAATTCTCATACATGCACATCTATATCATTTTATATTTGTACTTCTTTAGTTTTTTTGTTTGCTATTTTTTCTTGAAAGAAACCCAAAACAGACAAATTGATTTGGGGGAAAAATATTTATTTTGATCTGCTCATTGGGTAGTACAGTGGATGCTTCATCTATGTTTTATTTCCACTGTCACACACACTCAGGCAAAGTCATCTCTCCATCATTACACTTTTGTCTGAAGTCAACACCTACTGATCTTTTGCCCCACAGACACTTAAAGGTGATGTGATCATCATGTGGTGCAAACATCTTTTGGTCACCAGTGTAGGCCAACTCTATACCTCTTTCATTCATTATATCCACTGTCACTGTACAGGGCTCTGAAATAAACCCAACATGTCACGATCAGTGTAACAGTATACATTCATTAACTAATCATCACAACATACAACTTAAACTACAAGAATAAATCATGATATCTGTGTATGATATGTATGGTGTAGTGTGTTCATACTTACTTAAACACTTAACATTCCCGCTCCATTCTCCTTGCTGACAGGTCAAGTATTTGGAGAAAGTGGGACGTGTATCCAGTGTGTATTTACTAAAGCAGATGTATTCAACTCTCTCTCCTGTATTGTATTCCTTTTTTGTAATATCTGTTGTATCTCCATTGTCCACTGTTGGTGGTGGGCCACATTTCCCTCGGCCTGTTATCACCAAGAAAATGTGGCATTAGTAAATCTCTAATATGAAAATGAGGTCATTTTAAGAGCATGTTTAAGACAAAGATTTGATGTGTTGAAGAGATATTCTAAAACTACTTTTATAACAACTTTGTGTTTTTGTTTTTTGCTCCCAGTTTCTTTCCTTTACAAATAGTGAGATTTTTATAGCAGAACATACCAGCACACAGTGGATCTGGTGTCCATCCGTCTTGTGTACATGTTGCCTCTGCTGCTGTTTCACGATATCCAGACTCACAGTGGTAAGGTTTTCTTACTCCCAGTTTCAGATCTCCTCTAAAGTTATCATAAGGCTTATAGACATGGTGGTTACGTGGAACTTCACATCTAGTATCTGAAACAAGATTCATCTGCTTTTAATAACATCTTCAACCTAACCACAGGCTCTACTCTTCACCACAACGGTAACACTACAAAACTAACATAACAGAAAACTATGTATATCGTAACATAACAACTTTTCAGTACTAACTTTTGTCTCTCTATGTTTACCTTGTGTAAAAATACATAAAATAACACTTAAATTCTAGATTTATTTTCCTGGTTGTTTGATGCAAAGCATGCTGGGAACTAGAAAACACAATCATTTTAAAGTTCACCTTACTACAGCAACATTTTGAGTTTACAGAAATTATTTCAAATAAGTCCAAAGAACTTTCATTATTATTTGAGTGACATTAACTCATTTAATTTAATTAATATCCCTGTTCGGTTTAACAGTGCATCTTGCAAAAGCAAACATTTATTTTAAAATATTTAAACACTTATTTTAACTCTTCTAAAAAATATATTTCACATTACTCTTGTGTGCCTTTTGCTTGTTCAGAGTGCAGTGGAGCTCAGGAGTTAATGTGAATCTACATTGTATCCACCTTATTTTTTATGTAAGCGCGGGCGCCGCCATTTTAGATCCATAATGTTTCAGATTTCCGGTAAAGCACTTCCTCTAATAATAGATGTATTGTGATTCAGTATTGAAGTCACTGTGTAGATTTTACAGGCTAGTTTACTTTTAATATCTGAATCAGAATCAGAAAGAGCTTTATTGCCAACTATGCTTGCACATACAAGGAATTTGTTTCAGTGACATAAGCTTCCAGTGCACAGGCACAGACAACAACACACAGAGAAAAAAAATGCTAATAAACCAATTGTATAAACATTTGTAAATAATCATTACTAAATATCTAATATGTGAATGAGTTCATTTTAAGATTCAAGATTCTAGATTTTTATTTTATCTGTCACATACATGGTTATATGGAGAGCATATGAACAGCAGTGAAATGTAAGTCAGGTCTGCTCCATGGACAGTGCAATTATTAAAGAATACAGACACAAGAAAATTATACAAAATAATAAGATATGGAAAAAGATAAAAAAATAAGAATAAAATAAAATGCTTATAAAATAAAATGTGCCGGACTGTACACTTAATAGATTAAGAAGAGCATGAATGTACAAGAGAAGAATGTGCAAACAGGATGTACACAGGATGAAGAATCTCCTCCTAAGTCTCTTGGTTTTTGCCATCAGGCTACGGAAGCGCTTACCAGATGGGAGAAAAATGAAAAGATAACTGGGTGGTTGGAATCCTTAATGATTTTAACAGCTCTGCTTTTGCAGCATTTGTGCTAGATGTCCTGCAGAGAGGGGAGATCAGACCATGAGATGCTCTCAGCAAAGCGCACAACTCTCTGCAGTGCTTTGTAGTCTTGACTGGAGCTGTTCCCATACCACACTGAGATACACTGAGTCAATACACTTTCTATGGCCCCTGAATAGAAAGTTTTCAGGATTGCTGGTGAGACCCTGAATTTCCTCAGCTGTTGCATATGATACAGTCTTTGCATGTCTTATTAACCTGAGTTTGAATGTGGGTAGTCCAAGTCAGCTCTTCGGAGATGTTTACACCAATGTATTTGAAGCTGGTCACCCTCTCCCCAGGGGTCCCGCTGATCATAAGAGTAGTATAGGGCTGCTGCCGTCTCTTCCTGAAGTCCACAATCAGTTCTTTAGTTTTGCTCACATTCAGAGAGAGACAGTTGTCCTGATACCATGATGTGAGTTTTTCTACCTCATCCAAGTATGTAGCTACACTGTTGTTGGAAATTAGGCCCAGAACCACAGTATCATCAGCAAATTTGATAATAGATGTGGAGCTGTGGGAAGACACGCTAAAGCCCTGCATTTCAGCCTGAGCCCGACGGGCCCCGACTTATTTACAGTGGTGGACAGTAACGAAGTAGCTTAAGTAAATTTTTCAAGTATCTGTACTTTACTGGAGTAAAGAAGGCAAGAAGAATGCATAATTATACAGATTTAATCGAATATAAGAGAGAACAAGCAAAGGTTAAAGAGGTGGTAAGAAGGGCAAAAAGACAACATTGGAGAAATTTATGTGATAGAATAGGGAGAAGTACACCAATAGGAGAAGTATGGAGTATGATCAGAAGGATGAATGGAATAAGGAAAGATATGGAATATCCTGTTTTAAATGAAGGGGAAGTTACAGCAATAGAAAACTGTGAGAAAGCAGAAATGTTTTGTAATACATTTATAAAAGTAAACAGTACGGAAAATCTGACTGAAGAGTTTAAGAGGGAGAGGGAGGAATTATTACGAGAGCATCCTCATCTATTGGGAAAAAGACAGAAAAGAGATGATATGATGGATGTCCCGTTTGAAATGTCGGAACTAAAGCGAGCGCTGAGGAGAATGAGAGAAACTACTCCAGGGCAAGATGAAATCAGCTATTATATGATCAAGCAGTTAAGTGAGGAATCGTTGAGAGTAATGTTAGAATTCTATAATAAAGTGTGGGAAATGGGGGTGCTACCGCAAAGTTGGAAAGAAGCATTGATATTGCCAATAAAGAAACCAGGGAAGGATCCAAGTAAGCCGGCTAGCTATAGGCCAATAGCCCTTACTTCTCATGTAGGTAAAGTGTTGGAGAGAATGATAACGGATAGGTTAGTATATTTTTTGGAAAAAGAAGGAAAATCAACACCTTTTCAAAGTGGATTCAGGGTAGGAAGAGGAACTATGGATCCGGTTATGTGTTTGGAAGCGGAAATAAAGAAACCTCTGTCAAATAAAGAATCAGTAATTGCTGTGTTTCTTGATAATGAAAAAACCTATGATATGTTATGGAGGGAGGGTCTGATGATTAAGTTGGAAGAGATGGGGGTAGGGGGAAGAATGTTTAATTGGGTTAATGACTTTCTTAAGCAAAGAGTAATAAGGGTGAGAGTAGGAGATACTATATCATTTCAAGGAATAATAGAAAATGGTACTCCTCAGGGAAGTGTGATAAGTCCAGTATTTTTTATAATAATGATAAATGATATATTTAGTAAGGTGGATAGGAGTGTTGGTAGATCACTGTTTGCAGATGATGGGGCTTTGTGGTTCAGAGGGAGAAACAATAAGTTCATTATGAGGAAAATGCAGAAGGCTGTGGATGAGGTAGTTAAATGGTCATATAAGTGGGGATTTAAGCTATCGGTGGAGAAGTCACAAGTTATAATATTTTCCAACAAGAAAGTAGGTAATGAATGAAAGTTAAGGATATATAACAGGAATATGGCACGAGTAACATCAGTTAGATTCTTGGGAATGTGGCTAGATACTAGACTTACATGGAAAGAACATATTGATAAGATAGTGAATAGGTGTAAAAGAGTGTTAAATATAATGAAATGTATGGCAGGACAAGAGTGGGGAGCAGATAGAGGGGCACTTCAAACAGTATATATAGCAATGATAAGATCTGTACTAGATTATGGAAGTATAGCATATGGGTTGGCAGCAAAATCACAGTTAGAGAAATTGGATAGAATTCAAGCACAGGCATTGAGAATTTGCTGTGGAGCATATCCAGCAACACCTATAGCAGCAATGCAAATAGAGATAAATGAAATGCCGCTTAATATTAGAAGACAACAGTTAATGGCTGTGTATTGGACAAATCTTAATAGTCAGAATGAGGTACATCCAACAAGGAAAATATTAGGAAAATGTTGGGAACAAGAAATGAAGAAACATAAGAGTTTTGGGTGGGTGGTAGAAGAAGATATTAAGGAGATGGGGATAGACAATTATAGATGTGTACCAAGAGTAATATATATGCATACTCCTATATGGATTATTCCTCAGCCAGTAGTAGATTTAACATTACTGAAGATAAGACAGAAGGAAGGAAATAATGAGATGGAAGTAATGAGAGCAAATGAGTATTTAAGAATAACGTATGGAGATAATATACAGATATACACAGATGCTTCTAAAAAAGGAAGTAGAATAGGAGTGGCAGTCAATGTGCCAAAGTTAATGGTGAAGAAAAAAGCTAGAATTAGTGATCATTTGTCGGTGTATACAGGTGAGTTGATGGCTATTCTGCTAGGAGTACAAATAATTAAGGAAAGGAAAATTCAAAATGCAGTCATATGTTCAGATTCTTATTCAGCAATAATTAGTATTGATAATCAAAAGTCAGAATCAAGACCAGCTTTAATCATGGAAATTCTTTAAAATCTCTTTGAGTTGAACCAAATTAAAATAGAGGTACAGTTTATGTGGGTCCCAGCGCATGTGGGAATTAAAGACAATGAGGAAGCAGATAAATTAGCTAAACAAGCAGTAGATGAAGAGATGGTAGAAATTGAGTTACAACATAGTTTAAAAGAAATTAAATCAGTAATAAAAGAGAAAATGAGTAAAAAGTGGCAACAATATTGGGATAATGAGAGTAAAGGGAGACATTTATATGCAATACAAAAGAAAGTGGGAAAAGGTAGAAAAAGAGGGAGAAATAGAAGGGAGGAAAGTATAATTACAAGACTAAGGGTGGGACATACCGGTTTGAATAAAACATTACACTTAATATCTAAGCATCCAACGGGTTTGTGTGAGAAATGTGGACAGAGTGAAACTGTAGAACATGTGATTATTAATTGTAATGGGTATGATGAAGAAAGAGAAGTGCTAAGAGAAGAATTATGGAAGAATGAAGGGAAAGAGTTAACATTAAAGAATATATTAGACTCAGATATAGGAAATAGTATGGTTAATGTGTTGTTTCAGTTTTTGAATAATACTGGTTTAATGAAGAGAATGTAGGATTAATATGTATTTAGGCTTATAGAGAGAGGTAGAAGATGTGGATGAGTATAGTGTGAGACAGGGTAAGTAGATTTGGAGGTAAATAAGGTTACGGATGGGAAGCGGGAGTTAAAGGCCCTCTGGAGTCTAAGGGTATTTTTGGGGCCTGGAGAAGTTTTGTCATGCCCTGACATTTGTGCTTTTTTCAGTTTCTTATAAATATCTAAATGGGTAAAGACTAATCTCACTGTAATCAGCACAAACTGGGCTATAATAATATGTGAAATGCATGTATGTACATGATTGTGTTTTTGAGAAAAAAAATATTATGCGTGGTTAGTGAAAAACGAAAAATGTTAAAACGCTTGAATAAGGCCATAAAACACATAAAGAACAATGGTTCCAGGGATATTTGAGAACTGGAGCTTGTAGCCTAGAATTTTTCTTTCTAAATGATGTGAAAATCATCTTGTTTACTCACTCACAGAAAACAATATATTGATTTAAATTTTCTAAGACACTTTTTGTTGGTAAAAGTAATATGCGAGTAGGCATAAACTATCATGAATATCATTGTGATTTACACCTGAGAACACAAAGGCCTGCATAATGAGCTGCATAATGAGCCTTTCAGTCATCTGTGCCACTGAGAGGAAGGAGTTACAAGAAAGAATGTGAGAACAAAATAAATCTATATAATTTTATGTTTGTAGTTTATTAAGAATATATTTAATTATCCCACAACATAATTTAATATCCACTTGGGGGAGCAGTTAAACAGTTTATTAGAAACAATCAAAGCTGACTTTCAAACAAATTGTTTGGCATCATTACTCCAGTCACACAATCCTTCAGAAATCCTTTTAACAATCTTATTTTCTACAAAAAAAAAAAATTTGTTGTTATTATTATAATCATTATTATTAATGTTGAAAAGAGCTGAGAATATTTTTCTGGGTTTTTAGGGGAAATAAATTAAAAAGAAAAAAATCCTTTTTACATTTGTTACAGTTATCTATTTGTTACATTTATATTATTTACATCAAGCTTTTGAAGGGTATAGTGTTGTATATTGTTATTGAAACTTCATAATGTTTCACTTGATTATACATTTAGTCAGGAATTATAGTTTGGAAAAAGTCTAACTAGTAAAACGTTTACACGTTATGTGAAAACTAGTACAAGTATATAAATAAATAAAAAGAGACTTACTCATGTTTATGATCTCTGCTGAATAAAGTGCTTCATTCTTTTTTTCTGAGGAAATCCATTTCTCAAATCCTCAACCACATCACATCTTTTTGGGGTGAATTATGTGTTATTCCTCTCATCGCGAAGCAAACAGCAAAATAAAAAAAACTTGAACAGTCTCGCTGCTTTTTCTTCTGTTATGGGCGTATTCAAGCCGCGCGCTTCAGTTTGAATCTGAATAGCGCGTTCAGCGCGGGGGCGTGGTCACATTAGATATAATGAAGGGAGACTTGAAAAACAGACATCGCGTTGTTTTCATATGGATTACTTTATCACAGAATATCTGTTTTCGGCGGCACTTGTTTAGTTTAAAAAAAGACATGTCAAGCTTTCTATAGATATCTCTCTCATGTATTTTCGTTGAGTATTCACGGAGTTACAGTTCATTTAAATGACGTGTTTGTAAAAGAAGATCAGCTCAGACAAAGGCTGCAGACAGCGCACCTTGTTTGTTATCTTTATTTTATAAGTGCACAAAGTTTTGTTGTTATTATGTCTGTATCCAAAAAAAAGTAGACCCTTTACAGATTCGATTGATGTATTGCTCTTATCTGTACGATTAAAACTGAAAGTGTAATTTAAGTTCTTTTCGGGATTATCAGGAGAAAATGACTCAAAACGCGTATCCGCGTTAATCGACTTGAGAGGGTTAAAGGGAAGTGGGGTGGAAGCTGGAGGAGCTGAACACCCGCAGCGCCAGTGGGTTTTGGGGGGGGGGGGGGTGATTAGGAATGTTTCTGATCCAAGCTCCAAGCTACCGGGTGATGGCAGTAATGCACTGTTGAGTGCGGTTGCCAATAAAACAAAAAAGAAGAAGAAGAAGAAGACAACAGTCACAAACCACTGAGCTACCCCGAATCAGCTCCAGATCTCTGGAAACCATGCTAAACCATAGCAGAACCCTGACTACATCTTATGGTTTGTGATGCTAAAGAACATTTCATGACGTCTCAGACAACTGTAAATTTATGGCTACTGTGGTTTAATTATAAACGCTATCATAAACTCATATTTACCATAGTAAAATAATTTTCTTTGCCTCTTTATTATTTTATACTGTAAAAATTTTTTTGTTGTTGTTGACATTTCTAATCGTAAACACAGCCATTTTGAAGCCTGCAGTAAATGTTTTGCATTGTGGCAGTCCACTCTGCTTATTGTTTTTCGAAAATGTTGCACTCCTGTTTGTCATTGTGCACGTAACTTCATGCCAATAAATCATCAGAAATATTGGTCTGTACATTCCTCCTGCCTGTTGTCCGTGGATTTACCTATAGTTGGTGTTATTTGCCGTATAAAACTTTAGACATGCAAAATCGATTTTACAATCGATTCAATGAACACTTGTCACTCAAATCAAACAGGATTTTTTTCACAAAAGTGACAACCCAAGAAAGCAAAGTAACTGTTTGTAACTAAACTGTCTCTCATTCGTAGGTTGCATTGACACGTAGCGGTGGATGCAAGTAAAACAGTATAACAGTACCTCATTTTTTTTCTTCTCATCTGAAATTCATGCAATAAACATTGTTTTTGTGGTCTATATAGCCTGCATCAAAATGAGGTTTGCAATGATACGCCCAAAGGTGGGGGTTGAAGACGATCTTCAGTTCTCTCTTCACAGCAGTTCAGTCAGTGTACTGTTTGAGTAAATGAATTACTCCGGGATATTGGTTTGTTTTAACTCAGAGGGAGTGTCAGCCACATTAAAAAAGTTAACAGCTTAAGTCATTTGTGGATTAATGTGTATTGGAGACGCGATCCGTTTAAAACGATTCAGTACGATTTAGTGAACTGGTTCAAAAAGATCCGGTTACATCGAATGATTCGTTCGCGAACCGGATATCACAAACTGCTTTGTTAGAAGACAATGCTGAATAAAGGCGTAGTTTTTGCTATTTTTGGACCAAAATGTATTTTCGATGGTTCAAAATATTATAACTGACCCTCTGATGTCACATGGACTACTTTGATTATGTTTTTCTTACCATTCTGGACATGGACAGTATACCGTACACAATGGTTTCAATGGAGGGACTGAGAGCTCTCGGACTAAATCTAAAATATCCTAAACTGAGTTCTGAAGATAAATGGAGGTCTTACTGGTTTGGAACTACATGAGGGTGAGTTATTAATAACATAATTATGATTTTTGGGTGAACTATCCCTTTAATATATTTTTTATGGTTACTCATTCTGTAACCAGAAAAGGGCATTTTGTGTTGTCTTTCTTACTCTTATCTTACCATTGGCTCTATTCTTTCCTAACAAAAAACAAAAAAACTTTCTTTTATAGGAAAAGTGGAAGCAGCCAAATAGTATTTTGTTCCTTCCTCTGTTTGTTACTTTTCTTTTCTCCAGCTGTGCTATCTGTGTGTGCTTATTAATTTTCCCCACAGAGACTACAAATTAGAAGCACTCCCACCAGAGATTCACAGTCACTGACAACTTCACTTACCTGCCCATTACACACTCAACATCAACCCACACTCGACATTGCTCATTGACACCTCTGTTTGGCCTTGTTTTGTTTTGTTTTCCCCTCTTCAAGGTCTGCGTCAGTCTAGGTTCTAGAACTCCCTCAAAGCGGCAAAACATGTCTCACACAACAGACCATGTTGGCCACTGGGAGGACCTCGAGACTTGGCTAAGTGTCGCAACAGACAGCCTCCTACCTAAGGCTGTTAAAACACTGAAGCATCAGACACGGGACCAGCTGGATGACAACATAAAAAGCCTCATGAGACAAGACCCAAGTCAAAGCTACAGTCACAAAGAACTAGCCAAGATTACCAGCTCCTTAAGCCACACACTCATAGCCACCCTCAAGCTGAGCGACAGGCACACCGCCCATCTTCAGCAGGAGCTAACACGCGCACAACAATGCGTCACGCAGCTATAACTGGAGGTTCAGGAATGATGGAAAGAGCCCAATGAAGTGGAACAAGGTGCAGAGGAGGAGATCACCCGGCTAAAAGAGACACTAGTAGCTACTACAAAAGAAATGGAACAAGTCAAGGAAGACCACGTTGATCTCTCCAACAAGCTACAGTATACAGAACAGCTCCTGGAAAAGGCAAAGGCCACCTTCAGAGACAAGAACTGCAGAATTAAAGCCCTTGAAACTCACCTGGTTGAGTCAAGAAACGAGATCAGCCGCCTATCACGAGAGCTGGACTACATCAAAGAGGAGTCAGACCGCTTCAGAGAGGAACTCAGACATGACTACGAGCTGCGTCCCGAACCTCCAAGGAAACAACTGGCACCAGTCTCACCCCTGCCAAGCAGGCCCAAGTCCCCCATTTCTGGACTGACACGTGATAAAAAGGGGGAGGACAAACTCGACAAACTCACCAGGAACATTGGCAAGTTTACTCCAAATGGGCCACGCAGTCAGGAGATCAAAGGATATCTGCAAGATGTCGACTTTCATCTGGAAATGAGACCCAGTGTCACCAACAAAGATAGACTTTATTTGATCCGAGCAACATCCAGCTCAGAGGTTCGCAGTTTCCTGGACCGACAGCCGGCCCACATAAAGACTGATTACCACCTGCTTAGAGAATCCCTCATCAAAGAGTATGCTGACCCTGAGTCGGAACAAGGACTAGTGGCCGCCCTGGAGATTAAACAAGGCCATCAGGAACCTTCCCAATTGTTCTACAGCCGACTCAAACAAGCCTACTTCGTGACTCGCAATAAACAGAATATGGAGGAAGATGTAAATTTTAAAAATCTCTTCCTGAGGAATCTTACCAAGATGGTAAGCCACCATCTTGGCGTCCTTGCATGTCCACGCACAATGAGTGCTCAACAACTGCGAGACTTGGCACACAAGGCCTATGCTAAACAGAAGATGACTTCAGAAAAGAGCAGCAAAACCACGGCAGTTCTCGACTTCAACACTCAGAGTCAGGGGCTGGCCCTAGAGGGCCACACAAGAACAGAAGACTTCACCGTGCTTTGACTCACAAGAGCTGATGAAGATGATGGTGAATGAGTTCTTCCAATGAAAGGATGAAAATCGAAAGTGGGAAAAGAAAGAGAAACCAGATGCAGCCTGACTAGCAGGTGGACGAGAAGACAGCGACCAACTGACCCAACAAACCACAGAGAACAGCACTCCTTCACCTCACTCTCAGAGAACTGTAACTGCCCTAACTTCAGATGGACAAGAAATCCTACCTAAAATCCCAGAAACAGTTTTTAGTCCCTAACTCAACACCTGATGCTCCGATTACAGCAGAGCCCAACAAACACCTGCTGATGAAACCTCTCACCTAACCGTGGGACCAATGAATCTTGTCCACCCAGTGTACGTTTCACCACTCAATACCTATCCACTCCTGATTGGGAAAGTCCTGCTCAATCGGTTTGAACTTTTAATAGACTTCAAGCACCTGAAGATCTGGACTCAAGTCCGCAAGCCTCTGCCCTTCCAGTCAGTAAACCCCAACGAGTCGCAGTGTCAAGCCACAGACACCGTACCCCATTCACTGACTGATGATGCGAGGTCAAAACCAAGAGCAAGCTCAACTCCAAGCAGCAACTACCAAGACCCTTTCTTCTGCTCATTGCAAGCATCTGACTCGGACTCAGGTTCCTTTTGAATCATGACTGCCATGAACGTCCAAGACACACCAGTGTCTGATGCAGCATTAGCCCTGTGGACCGAAAACTCAGCCATCAGCTTAAAGGTCTTCTAAACATTAAAGCAGAGATATCAGAGCCTATCACACATCTCAAAGCACAACCGCTTCCCTCTCAGTCTATGGTCAACAACCATGGCTACCTCTAAAATTGTCTGCACTGTAGACCTCAAATGGAACAACAAACTCTTGAGTCACTACTTCCTCATTGTCCCCAACCTACCTCATGACATCTAAATAGGAGCAGACATCATGGTTCGTCTTAACGCCTGCACTGACACCATGAACAACGTCATATGGGCTCCCCCATCTCATCAGCTGACCACTTCAGTCAATCTCAAGAACCTTCAATCTGGTCAAACAATTACAGATGCATGCACATTGTTTAGTGAGCAAGAAGTTACAATACCTGCCTACAGCTAGAGTGTCAGCGTCCACCTCAACATGCGACCTGTCCAAACTCTCAACCTTTAGCTAGGTTTCTTCCAACCTTCCAGGATCTGCCAAAGACTAGGACTAACCTTGGAAACCACACCTCTCATGGAAGTGTCATCTCGTTCTGTGTATGTGTTGATCAACAACTGTACGGCAAAAGACATCAACATTCCCAAAGCCAGTCACCTGGGATGGCTCATCAACCAAGCGTTCCATGACTTTGAGCTAACAGTACCTGTCATCGGCCCCATACCAGCCGAACTAATGTCAGAAGAATGCAATGACACCATAACGGTCACAGAGCCCCATGAAGTCGTTGCCATCACTTCTATTCTGCCAGTGTCCAAAGAAAGCGTCTGTAGGTCAGAACTAACAGACGACACTCACCTCGCTGTCTATGCTGTCTCAACACAGCCTGCGACAGAATCACCAGCACAGGTGACCACCAAGACCCCAGAGTACCTCTAATGATTCAACAGAGGAACCCTAAACCGTGTTCAAGGCACAATTCCAACAAATCCTGAGTGAGGCGGATGCCCTTCACAGCAAAATGGATCGCCAAGGACTTAAAGAGGTTCTGTGCAAATAGAAGGACTCCTGTGCAAAGGATTCTCTGGACTGTGGCCTGACTGATAACCACACGTTGCGCATCTCAACACATCCAAATGCGCCACCTACATTCGTGTGGAAGTACAAAATTCCAATAGCATCATACGAAACGGTTAAAGAGATCATTGACTCCATGCTGGAAAAGGGGGTCATCTGGCCCTCTAACAGCACCTACCCTGCCCCAAAATGGCCAGTTCTACAGCCCAACGGCAAATGGTGGCCCACCATAGACTATCGCAAGTTGAACCAACAAGTTCCCTTATCACAATGGCTTATGATTCAGCTGGACTAAGAGATTCCCAAAATCAAAGGCTCAACGATCCTTTCCAAATTGGATGTCGCCTCAGGATTTTGGACAATCCCTGTCCACCCTCAATGTCCAAACTGATTCCCTCGCCAAAGCAGGTGCATTACATGGAGAGTCCTGGACTTTCCTGCCCTCCCACCCACCCCAACAGTGGCAACCATTACCAGCCACCAGCATGCCACTGGCTCGCAAACGCCCAACTCCTCCCACACTGGACTCTCACCACAGTCTTCTCACCCTCCCAAGAATCGGATCCCGTGTTACAAACCATTGACACTCACATTTCCGACCCACTAATTCCATTTCCACCTCTGACCTATGTCATCTGATCTCCGCCAACTTCATTCAATCAAGCACATGCTGAGTCTTAAAGACTGCATTCTCACATATGTCCCTGAGCCCCTAACTTGGCTGAAGCTCGTAGTTCCTCAGGGCCAAAGGGGGATGATGCTGACACACGCCCACGATGCACCAAGCGCTGGACACCATGGTGCCAAGGCAACCTACGAAACGCTCAAGCAAGTGGCATACTGGTCTGACATGCAGAAAGACTGGCGGAATAGGTAAAAGGATGCCTAGTGTGTTGCCAACCCCAACCGGCAAATTCAAACCACCGAGCATGGTACTACAGATTCGCCTAGCCAAGGCAGAATGCTCCCCAATGCCTGTCACAGAAATTCCCACCTCACTGGACAGGACCACACGAGATTGTAGACAAGCTCTCACCTGTTGCCTATCAGATCAAAATCAGACAAGGGCGCAGCGAGCCAGTCCTTCGATGGGTCCGTCGAAACCAGATTAAGAAGCACCAGGGCTCCAACCGACAGGAAAAGGGGGAAGATCAAACTAACTGACACAGACCAACAATCCCATGCTTTATACCACACTATTTATTACTATCCTTTTAAGGAAACATATAGTTTTGTTTTACACACACATCTACACACACTCCTCCACAGCACTGCTAGGACCAGCCCCTAGTGGAGAGGAGTCGCTCCACACGTTTACTCTGTTTACATTCTTAACCTCAGTCAGTGTCCTTGTGTCCCTTTTGTGTTTATTTTTTTTTATTTTCTCTGTGTGTTTTTCCTTTTCTTCCCTCACTATAATTGAATCTCCCTTCTAGTCCTCATCAGGAAACTCCCCTAACTCAACTCTAAATCCAGGTCTAGAAATTAGAATTGATGCCTTTCACCAATTATTTTTTTTCTCTCTTCTCTCCATTTAGTAAATCATTGTGAAAAGCCGTCCACATCCAATTAAGGCAATCCAAACCAAAATTGTCCGAAAACGAATGCACTTCAGTGCGTACAACTACCGTCATCTACTATCAATTATCTTGCCTAACTAAACTTTATGGATCAATGTCCCTAAGGGCTCGATCCTCCATATTGAAAATCTAGCATTGTATCACCTTACCGACGATGAGTATTAGGCTGAACTCGAAATCTCAATGTTCTTCAAACCGCAATCCTTCGACCTTGATCCATAATTGGAAGAAAGGCTCAGGGAGGAAGGAACAAAACTGATTGATTTGATTTGTGGATACAGCCTTAGAAGCTATAGCTCGCTTTCCGTCCACTGGTGAGCCAATCGTTTGGTCTTGGTCTGTCGCTGACCCAGCGCTTCACATCTCTACTATCGTAGGATGTATTGTGACCTTGATACTAGCCTTCCTCCTGAACAAGTGAGTGAACGCCGTACAAGAGTCTTTCAGTAATTGCATATCTGGCGTCCTGCGCATTTTCCTATGTGATGAAACTGACCAAGGACCTGAATTGGAGAATCCAATTAACCTGATTGAGATCACGTCCATACTGCTTCGTCGAACCACTAACAGTTAGAGCGCTTGAAAACCCAATTACGTTTAATCCTAAACAATGCACCCCTATGTCAGTTGAAGTGTTCCTAACCCATCTATCCCAAGTTACTCAAGTCCTGCACCAGAATTCAGCAAGTCATGTGGATTTTGTTTGTGTCTTGTGTGTGCTTGTTCTCCTCTGTATCTTGTTTCAGTGCCCGTTAATGTTCGCACCAGGAACATCACTGCGCAAAAGGGGGACTGTAGGACCTCAGTGAACAGTCACGCCAGAATCGGCTACTTCTGCCAAAGGAATTATTAAAAGCCTACTTCTTCCCATCTGTGATTTGAACTAAGTTAATGATTAGCTGAAGAAGAACAATACTTAGATTGTCTGGACCCGTTTCCTGTCAAGGAGAACTGCTAAAAAAAAACCTATGTCGACATTAATTAAAGTGATAATGTGATCATACAACAGAGGAATTGTCTGTTGTAAAATCGAGAAAACTAATCTTGAGCTAAACATGTGACAACAACATCCGGGTTGGTTTCCTGTCAGCCGTGTTGTCTTCCAATTAAAAGAGTTGATGACTAACTCTTTTCACGAGATACAAACACCCTGTGTATACAGAAGCATCACATGTTCACAATGTATGGAAACGCCAGAGGAATCGTTCATAATTTATGGACACACAAAGAACCAATACAGGACCGATCCCATGACTCTGATTCCTGCTTTCTTGAAAATCTTTCTACGAACTTAACTTTTCAACAAACTATCTCAAAAGGACAACAATTAAGAAATCTGAAGGTTTAACTATATTCACAAATAATGTTTCATGTCTTTATATGTATGCTCAAGGTAATCGGTGCAACTTTAACCAATGTTTTATGTATGGTTTTTATAACTTTAACAGATAGTGCTGTTAAATGTGTGTAAGATATGGAAAGTTTAGTATTGAATGAAAGCTCACATTATTTACCTAAACGTGGAGCAAATGAAATTTCCAGATTCTGTATTGTGTGCATATTATGAAACTTTATAAGGTATTAACCCAAAGATCCATCTCACATGACAATGCCACATGATGTTTAATCGAGAAACAGTATGGGGCATGTCTAAGCTCTGCAACAGCATCCCATTAGAAGATCACATCGTGGGATGGACCAAATCTGGTTCGATAAAACCCCAATGCTTGAACTAATCTAGTCTACTCTAGTCTAGTCTCTAAGCGCGTCTTCTCTTGTCGAGGGTTGTGTCGTGTCGCGTAAATACGTTGGTAGTTCATGGCTTGAACTACCAACTCCAACACTGCTAGCGTTCTTGCCATCCAGAACTCTAAACCACTCCGTTGAAATTTCGTGACAGCGAAACCATCTGAAACTATCCCAAGTTCTACATAACCCGGCAACCAACCAATCACCAGGAGGGTTTTCCCAAAAGACGTCATCCAGACGTCAGATCTGCATTCAATCCGAGGCGAGGGAATTCCCTGAGACGAGGCAACAAACGAATCTCCAACTCCGCTTTTCAGCGCAAATGCAAGTAAACAAACAAACTTAATTTCTTGCTGAAATAGGTGCAAATTGATTTTAAGCAGTGAAGATAAGACACATCTCTGCTTTTGTGATTTTCTTGGTGCGATCTAACGAATAACCTACTTCTGGGACTTCATTCAAATCCGTTATCATTCTCTTCAGTAACTGTGTGTGTAAGTACGTGTGTGTGTGTGTGTGTGTGTGTGTGTGTGTGTGTGTCCATTAGGGTTTAGATCCATGTAATAGATTAATAGATTAGCTCAATAAATTCTTGTTTCATTTATAAAGAAGTATTGTCTTCAGTGGTGTATTTTAAGATTAAACTTTGCCCAGATCTGAGCTACCTAGCTTGTAATGTATAAATTATCATCCTGTTTGTATTATAATCATCTATTGAGTAATATAAACAGAATTGTAAAGATATACTGATTTTAACGTTCGCTGGATGAACCGTTGAGGAAGTGTAAACCAATTAAATTGGGAATCAGTTCCAATAAAGCAATTTGAATCTTTAGATTTGATTCTTCTCAATATAACTGAGCTAACGTTTCCCTACACCCGGCCTCCCTGCTGCACTAATAGTAGTAAGGCTTTCCTCTGTGTATACTTGTCCTTACAAGTACAATTTTAGCTGGATTATTTGTGTCCACTTTCAAAAACTGCTCTTGAGAAATTGTATGTTTATAGTCTCCTTCTGCTGTTATATGAAATATAACAAATATGAAATATATCTCCTTCTGCCCTACACCAATATTGACACCTTTGGTAAATACGAGCAAAGGCGGCTGTGAAAATAAATCTGCATTGTTTATCCTTTTGATCTTTCATTAAAAAATTCACAAAATTCTAACCTCCTTCTAAGTGATTCAAACAGAATCCAACTGTATGAACCACGTGTGTGCCATATGGTACCAAAACTGGGTTTTGTTGAATTAATGTACAATTTTGAATGACGTCTTTCGTTTTGCAAAAGATCTGAGATGTTCTAATACTTGTGTTTGTGTGTCTATGTGTGAATTGTGTGTAGTGTTTTAATAAAATTAGGCTTGTTTTTAAAATCATGCCTAAGCAATCGTAAAAAGCTGTAATGTCTGTTAATGGAACTCAAAACAACGTTGTGAAAACAAAAACAAAACAAATTAAAAAAAACATTTAATGAAAGCATGGTATGAATATTGTACATGCAAGAAATCTTAAGATGTTCCCTAACATTTTTGATCAGACTCTTAGTCTATCTGCAGGTTTATATCGAAGTACTGTATGCCTGAATCGACTGAGGCTGGGATTTAACTGGTTTGAAATTAATTTAAAGAATGTACTGTGTATAATGTGCAGAGAGCATTCACCAATATCTGCATGAAAAAAAAGGGAAAAAACTAAAGTTTGTGACTGTCACAAAATGCTGTAAGACTGGGCTGGGAAGTCACACCAAATGATGATTTAATTTAATTAATAGAAGTTAATTGATCAAGAAAATTTATTTTTGACATTATTTCTGTTATCTTAATTTTACAGCATTTTACATAAGTGCCTTCACTTTTAACAGTACTGTGGCTTTTCAGGTTGATTTTGTGCAGCCACCACAATGACTGGTTAATGGCCTTCGGCACCAGTCTGTTTTCTTTTCTTTTTGCTGTATGGTGGAGACTGGTGCTACCCAGCTGTTCATCAGCTCACCAAGAGATGAAAGACGGCAAACAAAATAATTTAAAAAGTAATTGCCAGTTTGGGACTGGGTTCATGTTGTGAATGTTTGATGCATAAATGATAGATGTTTTAATGAATAACGCATAGATGTTAATGTCATTAATTTTTTATTTTACGTTTTTCACTTTTTATTTTTTTGGCCAGTTTTTTTTTTTTTTTTTTTTTTAGATTTTACTTTTTTTGTATCAAGAATATAAAATATATATATTACATTATACATAATAAACATCTCAACATTTTGTAAAAATATTTAAAGCAAATATATAATTTCTTCATACCTCTACATGTCGGATATGGCTGATCCCATTTTCCATCTGACTGGCATGCAATTGCTCGATGTCCATGCATCTTCTGATTCTCATCAGTGCATCGAAAAAGTAAAACATGTCCAGGTGTGTAAGGTGAAACGAAACTTGGATGTCCATATAAAATTTCAACATTGATGAGTTGTTCCCCCTCACAGGCAATTTCTGTAGCTGAAAATACAATTCAATCAGTATTGAAGGAAAACTGCTACAGTTTTACTGGAATAAAGCAGAGCAGTTTAATGAGAGCTAACTTTACTTCAAATTTAGACCCACATTTGGGTTTTATGGTCAATTAACTTTCATGAAAGAATTCAGAAAGTCTTAAATAAATGTAAATAAATGTTCTATACAAACATGATTATGCATTGTGCAACATATTGTATGTATATCCTTCAGCTACGTTGTGTATCACTGTGTCACCTGGAGCATTTATTGAGACATGTATGTGTGTGTATATATTTTATAAGAGATCAAAATGAGACTTCCTGAAGAACATTTGAGTTGATTTTATCACTGCCAACTTGTCACCGTGTTGGTAGTGTTTATATATGTTGCTAGTTTGTTCTGGTAATTTCTAGGTGATTTTTTTTTTCTTGACCCAAATCAAAAGAGATTTGAGTGCTCCTTGCAAACGCTGCTAATAATAATAATGGTTTCTCTTTTTTATAGGCTATTCTCTATTATAGGCTACTGATCCTTAAATATTCTGTGCTTAGTGTCAATTTTGAACTAACCACTTCCGTTTATTGTGTATTATTTCAATTTTCAAATTATTTTCTTAATCTAATGTTTTATTAGTATGTGACAAAAGAGAGACTTTTTGTCATCTATCGTTAAATTTAGTCTTACATGAGAGTGATTTACTCGCAATATAGAGAGGTGTTTACAATATGTGAACTTACCAACACATTTCGGTAATGGGCTGCTCCATTCTCCATTTGACTGGCAGGTGATTACTTTCTGTCCTTGTAAAATCAGTCCAGGACCATCACATGAAAATGTCAACATGCGTCCACTTCGAATCAAGTCATCAGAGTGTTCAGGGAGTCCCGCCACTCTGATGTTTCTCTCAGGGACTATTCGTTCACATGATGATACATCTAAAGAGAAAAAGGTTTCAGGAGCTCAGATGGCCTTTATGGTTAAGTCCAGCCAGGATATACACAATGTAAAGAAATATTTGATGTCACCTGTGTAGGGTGACCATATGCGCCGTTCATATGGGACACGTCCCGGCTAGGATTTTAATATTGCCTAAAATATCCAGGTTTTGGCTATTTGCACTGTGCAGGTTGATCGTTGTGTAACATTCATGAGAGCTATAAAGAGCAGAGCAGACGGCTCCTTATGCTTTCGAATCGCTTTCACATGTTTGTTCGTTCATTTGACTTGAAGCATTGTGGCGCACTTTTTTTTTTTTTTTTTGGATTTGTGCGCAGCGACGCTTCAAGTCAATCGAACGAACATACACATGCGCATATTGCATCGCTTTGATCGTTCCCTCTAGATCTCACCTTCTCACACGCAGCCCCACGATTGGTCGAGTATGTAGCCTACAATACCTGCATGTTATTGGTCAAACTGCTCAGGATGTTTTAGGCATTGTTAAAATCCTGGCTGGGACGTGTCCCGTATGAACAGCTGCATTTTAGGGCTTTTTTTAAAATTAGAATCTTTAGTTCCATGAAGAACCGTTCTATTACACAAACGGTTCTTTATGGTATTCTTACAATTATTAAAATATTATTCACATTAAAAAAAGGAATAATAAAAAAAGAACCGTGACAACGCTGTGAAAACCCCTTTTTGAAATCTTTATTTTTAAGAGTTTAGGCGATTTAATTCAGTACCTTTGCATTCAGGTAACTGATTGTCCCATCCACCTTCTTGACATGTTCTGGTGTCAAATTGACTTTTAATCTGGTAGCTTGAAAAATACATCTCATAAGATTACTTTTTTTTTTTTTTATAACTGTCTAGATATGAACCTACATACTTACCCATCGTTGCAGATATACTTGATGGTTGTTCCAAAAACAAAGTTTCTTCCCTTTTCGATAATGTAACGACCATTTAGAATATCTTCAGGTGACTCACAGGGTTTGACTTATGATGAATCAGAAGCAAAAGATAAAATTCTTAGAATTCAGCCTTTGAATGCCAAGGAAATTATTACTTGATAACAAGCAACTTAGGTTACTTCAGATCCATACAATTAGAATACTTTTAAAAGTATTGTACTTCAGTCCAGGGATTTATAAACTGTATGTATGTGTGTGTGTGTGTGTGTTTTATACCCACGTGAACATTTAACATCACGAAATATTTTCCATTCATTATTGGTACACCTATAGGTTATTTTTCTCTGAGAGATGTAGCCACGTTCGCAATTGTATTCAAGTGTATCACCCTCAGAGTATTGGTTTTTTTTTGAGCTTTCAGAAACCTCTGCATTCTCGACCACTGGGATCTCAGAGCAACCTGTTAGACCATTAGAAAATGACATCTTTCATGTAATTTGAATTTAATAATTTAATAATTCTTTTCAAAAAGAGATGCCTCACCATTTGATGTAGAAGCATAAACAATGAAGCACAGCCAAAGACACAAAAAAGCAGGACTTGATTCCATTTTCCCCAGTCTGTCAGTTTGTTCACACTGGGATATGAAGAAACTTGCCAGACAAAGTCTTTAACTTAGTTAATATTTGACAGTTCTGGGCAGGACGTTTGCTGCATGATCTTTATTTGGGATCACATAGGGGTAAATAAGTTAATTATCATTTATTATCAACAATTTGTTTAAATCAGTAAAAGATATTATGTAATGTTTAACAGATCATTATTTAATAAATATTCAAATAGCTACAAATATGAGATAACGTGCTTGGAAATGTTTGGGCATATTTTGATAACACTTCATATTGTGTCCACTTTTCTTCTTCTACAAACTATAAATATTTTTCTAGACATTTCACTGACTGTAGGTAATTTTGCAAGGATGTCATCTTATTCTATTAACCCTAACATAACTGCCTACTAATACATTAATGGGAGTCGACTCATTGTTGCAAAGTTACTTATAGTAAGTAGACAGTCTAAAGACGTCTGAAATAAAGTGTAACCTCACATTGTATCATAAATCTGTCATCAAGTTTTCTTCCCCTTTAAAATGCTGTTCTTGTTGCTATGATTTGTTATTTTTATGTCTTAAGTAAGAATATGAATACACTCAACTAATCAACTTTTACTCACACTTTGTTACAGCAGCAAAATGTCCAATTCCCATAAATGTACTAAATGTTTAGTAAAGGTTTATACACATTTCCAGATGATAGTTTCAACTTTAGATTAAGTACTGCAAAACTTGAACACATAACGTGTACAAGCAGTAGAAGTCTGCATACACCTAAAAAAAAGCAAATGCATTTTTTGTACCATGCAACAACATAACATGAGGGAGATGTAATAATTTTCTCTTGTATGTGATCTAGTCCAGCTTGAAAACATTGATGATTGTGAGCTTAGGTCAGTTGGAAGTGCTGTTGTAACCCATGTTACATAGTCAGCAAACTGAACCATTGCAAAGCAAATAGTCTGTGCAAACATGACTGCTCTTTGCATGGGAAGATCAAAAACAAAAATACTGGAATTTATGTTTTTGAAGGTACATGAGGCAAAACTGTGGGCCAAATAAAATCATTTGGCAAGACCTTCTGCTGTTTCACAATTTATAGATATTGCATATCAGCAAATCATGTGAGGCTGATTGTGTAAAATTGTTGAAAAATTGTTTAAATTGATTAGCTGTAAAATACAAACACAGCTATACATTATGCATTTGTTTCCCACTAATGCAGATTAGTTTTTCTTTTTCAAACAAATGTTAAATATTGTGACTCATCTGATTATTTTATTCTATCGTGTTATTTATTACCATAAGTAGAATGGATTTTTAGCCCCCTCTTTTAATTACTAAAACTCCTATGTGTAAACAAAATGGAAATAATTCAATGTAAAACCAAATTACGTGTAATAGTGTTTGAATATCAAGCTTTATTTTGAAGCAATGTTGACACAATGCCATATTATACACAGACACATCATGTGTGTGTTTTACTCTCTTTGTTGTCATCCATCAGAGGAATGTTAATGCAGATGACAATAATAAATGACGAGTAATAAGCTGGTGGATGTGTTGTCATTAAAAATAAATATGCTTATCAACAAATAATACAGGATCTGTATCCCAAATGCAAAATAATCTCTGAATATGATTTTAGAAAGTTAGTTACATAAGCAAGATTTTTAATATTTTCATACCTCAGTGTTTCACTCCAGCTTGTTTCCAATTTCTTATTGAGCTAAGAAAAAATAATAAAAAAAACCTCTGGTGCTCTTCGGTCACCTTTGACCTGAAAATGTTCTGCTTTGAATTATTTTAAATCATAGCTTCACCAGAATGGTACGAAACTTGGTGACTTTTATGGCAAAAATTGAGGGCATGATTCGTGCAGGCTAAGTGGTCATGAAGAAGATTGTCACACTTGTGGTCTTCGATCAGAAATGACCAACCACAAGAAATGAATGAGAAATCGACAAAAAACAAATCTGTTACAATGCATAAAAAATATTACACAGCAATGATGGGGGTAAAACTCTAAAACAGCAAGAGTGCAAAACACACACACACACACACACTCACAAGCGTGTGACTGTGCAGCCCGTTCTCTTCCCAAGGCGTCATATACTGACACTCTTGACATTTCGTCAACATCCTACGCACATGGCACCCTCTAGCGTCAATATTAGAAGCAGATAAAAATGGGCCAGAAGGCGCCTCCTAGCGGTCTAACCCTAACCTTAACCCATAATCTGTGTCTCATATTGACGCTAGAGGGTGCCATATGCGTAGGATGTTGACGAAATGTCAAGAGTTTCAGTATATGACGCCTTGGGATGAGAATGCGTTAGACTGTGACACAGCAAATATGTATAGTAATAGCAATAAATCAACTACAATGCAGTAAAAAAGTGGATAGCAATTAAGATGTTAAAACATCAAGAGTGCAAAACGGACAGACTCACATACATGTACACACACACTCACAGACACACACATACAGAATTATACACACTCAAATGAATTAGCATGTCTATAACTATATAGCCAAAATGAATCAGAACAATTAGATCAGATCGGATGTAGAAGAATTAAGCTCTAACAAAATGTTTTTGTAACAAAATTATTTCTCTGTGTTCAGGTTTGACTGTAGTAATTAGGGCTGCAACTAACGATTATTTTGATAATCGATTAATCTGTCGATTATTTTTACGATTAATCGGTTTATGTGCTTATATTTTAGTTTTTTCAATTTTTTCCCCAAGTTAATTATTAATAAATGGTCTTTAGCCTTCAGCATAGATTTTTAAGAGATTTTAACCATTTTGCACTGTCATGTCCTCATCAAAAATATACCTGGAGTTGTTTTATTGTGTTAGTAATCCTTTGTCGAACTCTTCTGCAATCAGAACACTGACCCATACTCTAGCAAATTTCACAAGGAGATTTCAAATAATGTTTTCACCATGGCAGTCCTTAGAGCTCCTAAAGTAGTTTAACATCCCGAACAAAGCTTATTAAGGAATCTTTCAGAACATATTTTCACGAAGAATAAGGATAAAACAGAATAAAATTGCAGTGCATTGTATTTCATTATTTACTTGGAAACAGCTTTATAGCTTTTGCTGTGAAATTGTAAACAATCCTTCAAAAAAAGTGGCAATGGCATGAAACCTGAATGGAACTCACAATTTAAAGTAAAATCCATCAGAAGGTTGTCCAGAAAAAAAAATTGGACACACACAAAAAACCTGCTGTGTGAAAAGAGCAGTGAAAAAAGTGCATTTCAAATATATTTAAACATTTACCTCTCTCATTCAGTCATAATTAGGCTGCACGACTGAATTTAGAACTGGTAAACGACAAACTGATCACAGAACATGTTTGTAAAGCTTTAAATGTTAACTGTTAAAAAGCAATGTTCTCAGCTTTTACGACTAAACATTTGCAAACAACATTGTACTGGAGAATCTGCACAAATGAAAGTCTTAGGGGCCGTTCACAAATCGCGCCTAAAAACGCGTGGAAAACGCTAGGCGCACTGCTTTCTCCTTCTTTCCAAAGCGCTCGGGCAGAAGCGCCCCTGAGGCGTCTGCCTTTGCTAAGCAACCATGATGTGCTCTCTCCTTGAAGACGTGGAAATTTCAGCAAAGGATAAATGGATTTGCAGCTTAAAAAATCGCTTGCAGTAGCTCTGCTACTAAATTTATTTCAAAATGGAAATCCATATACAAATATGATCAGCTGTTCCTTTCATCTTGACTGAGCTTTTAACGTTGTTACGGGAAAGGATGAAGCTGATTGGTTAGTTCTTGTCATATGACCCGCGGTGCACTTGCGGCATTCTGAAAAGTTGAAATGTATTTAACTCGATGTGGTGTTGGAAATAACGAACTTGAGCGCGCAAAAGACACGATATGTGAACGTCCCCTTAAACAGTTCAGTAGTGCAGAGTTTACAGGTTACGCTTCTTTTTTAAAGGCTCAAAGTAAAGTACTCCCACATCACGCTGAATGCTGCAGAGACGCTGTTCGGAAGCACGTGACATAAAACAAGGCCAGCTATTGGCTATTCGCTACTTCTCCTGCTGTACTGGCTGAGTAAAACCTCCGGTGGCTCATTACTGCCACACTTTGGTCACCGCAGATTTGAAATATGCACGAAATGAGCCGCTTACGGCAAATAATAGATATTATTTGGCAACGAATCGATGACTAAATTAGTTGACAACTATTTTAATAATCGATTTTAATCGATTAATTTGATTCGTTGTTTCAGCTCTAGTAGTAATACTAGATAATCATTTAGACCTGGTCCACTGTGTCTTTGAACTGTTGCAGAGCACCGAGCACCAAAACAGCCTGACACAAGAACAGTTTTCCCCCCAGGCCATATCCAACTTGTCACTGAACAACAAATAACCCATCTCAAGACTGTACATCTATAAATCATTCATTCAATTCAAATTTAATTCAATTCAAGTTTATTTGTATAGTGCTTTTTATGATACAAATCATTGCAAAGCAACTTTAAAGAAAATTACGTTTCTACAATATTTAGTAGTAGCTTATAAGTGGTGACTGTCAGTTTATGTGCATAAGACAGGAGATAAAAATAATAATACAAGACATAGTCAACCAGACGATGAACACTATTAACAGCAATTATAATGTGGTTGCATAGTAAGTAGCAAAATGTGTTAGTTCTGTATGTTGTTTCAGCAGGGCCGCTGCTGGCCAGATGGGTGCCCTAAGCAGGATTGTATTGTTGTGCCCCCCTTCCTCAAATATGATGATGAAAAAAACACCTACTATAGGGGTGAAAAAATAACTTTAATCAAATAAAAAACTAAATGAATACATTGTATTATTTTCAAATTACAATTGTAGCTCTCTACATTTACCTATGACTATAACTTTATTATGACTCCAATTTATTTTATAGTCTCAAGCATTCAGAAATCATGCAAAAGGAAACTAAGCAGTTTTACTTTGATAAAACCATGGTTTATTTTTGTAAGGGTTGTGATATGCATGTTTTTTGTTGAAGAAATTATAAAGGCTGTGTCATCTATAGCAAAAAGGTGACCAAAAATGAAAGATTAAGTGAATATGAATTAAATGTTTGGTCAGTAGCCTAAACAAGTATTTGATTGTCCTGTAAGTGTAACAGCAGCAATTACATGACATCTGGCTCCCTTTGCAGGCATTTGTAATAACGTACATAAATTGTTTATTTTGTATTTGCCTACATTATGTATTTTAACAGTTTTATTATTAACCAAACATTATTGCCTCATTGTTTTTTTATATAATGCATTTTAAGTCATTTTAAAGGCTATTGATGGCTTAGCTCTTTTTATAGCAACAACAACATCAAAAAATATTACAGTATATTAATACTTTGTAAATTATTATTTGAAGTAACAAAACCATGGTTAATTTGCAGTTACCATGACAACAAGAACGATGATTTGCGGTGTTATTGTTAAAACCATGGGTAATTTTCGTAAAAAAAAAAAAAAAAAACGTTCACAGGAATGTGCCTGAAAATGATAAATGGGCCTATTTTTTACCTAATGATTTATAATTTATTTTAATATATATTAAAAATGTATAAGGTGTAGCTGACACCTAAATGAACACATTACAATTGTTTTATGACTGCAAGTCTTTCTCCTCAAATGCTATTGAGTTTCAAATTTGCGTTTGAGCCCATGTGAAAAAGTAGCATAATTTACATATGATTTACAGTTTATTTTAATAAATATCCAACATTCAATTCAATTGTGCTTTATAGCTGTCACCTAGATGAACAATTACAGTTGTTTTTATGAATGTAAGTCATTCTCCTCAAATGCTACTGACGTTAGAAAAGTGTATACCAATATCGCATGTAACTTTAGAGACGGTCCCTAAATTTGAGACTGGAACATCGAACGTCAAGACAACTTTTTTTTTTATTATTATTATTGTTTTACTTTCTTTAGTTTTCTTTTCTCTGCACCGGATTGCTGATGTCCTTTACCCGGGCATAGATGTTCATCCATCAATTATGAACATTCAGCCGAAAACATGAGGTGCAAGCGGTCGCGAGCGCGGATGGGAGAATGGCGGAAGTTTTTTTTTTTTTAAGCAACTGGGATGGTGCTCCCTCTGGGAGTTGGTGCCCTACGCAGACTGCGTACTCTGCGTATAGGGAGCGACGGCACTGTGTTTCAGGGTTAGCATCATCTGAGGGGTCAGCATCATCTCTTCTCAGGTGTTCTGGATCCAGACTGGAGCTTGTGTAAATCCTAGTAGTAAAAATGATTCTGTGTGGTGTTTTTTTGTCCAATAAGTAATATCTCTATCTTTTTCGAATTCAATAGGATAATTTTTACATTTTTAACACACTCTGTTTTCTTAAATAATTTAGAAGCTTCATCTGGTCTCGTTGAGATATATAGTTGAGTATCATCACCATAACAGTGGAAACGAATCACATATTTTCTAATAATATTACCAAGGGGCAACATGTATATTGAAAATAGAAGAGGACCTAGGACAGATCCTTGTGGCACTCCATATTTTACTGGTGCTAAATGAGATGACTCCCCATTTAAATAAACAAAATGTTAGCGATCCGACAGGTAGGATCTAAATCATCTTAGAGCCTGCCCTTGAATACCTGTATATTTTTGTAATCTATCTATGAGTGTGTCATGATCTATGGTGTCGAACGCAGCACTAAGATCAAGTAAAACTAGCAATGATATGCAGCCTTGATCTGACTCAAGAAGCATGTCATTTATAATTTTATCAAGTGCATTTTCTGTGCTATGGTGGGGCCTGAAACCTGACTGAAGTTCTTCATACGGATATATATATATATATAAAATATATATATATATATATATATATATATATATATATATATATATATATATTTGTATTTGTTATTGGATTTCTGATGTTATCTATTTTATCAGTGAAGAAATTCATAAATTCATTACTATTAAATGTTGATGTAATATTTGAATCGGGTGGAGTCTGGTTATTTGTTAATTTAGCCACTGTGCTAAATAAAAACTTTGGATTGTTTTGGTTATTTTCAATAAGCCTGTGGATATGTTTGGCCCTGGCAGTTTTTAGGGCCTGTCTATAGCTGGACATACTGTTTTTACATGCATGTTCCCTATCAAAAGCTACTCTCAATGCTGCGCTCAATAGCGCTAATGAGAACATTCTTTGTTCGACCGGTTGTGAAGCATGTGCGTCAAACACGCCAAGAATTGGCTGAAATAACCTCGGCAGGTGACGTCACTGATAACGTGCACCTGCAGGTTATAAATAGACGTGAAACGGAAACATCCTCAGGTTTCTTTGTCTTCAGAGACCGCATTGTGTGTGTCACGCTGATGAAAGTATTAGTTTAAAAGGAAGTATGTTGAGAGGTATAAAAAAATAAAAGGAAAAAGAAAGTTCTAACTATTCTTGCTGATTCTATATGAGATGTGTGCCTTGCTCTCCATGGCCGATCTCTGAAGAGAAATTGCATGTTTATTGTTTAAAAAAAAGGCTGCTTTAGCGTTCTAGAGTGTCAGTTGTAAGCACCGCGGTTCACTTCCTATCCGCGCTATGCTCTTTGCTCTCACGAGGAACGAGCCGCTTCCCGCTTAAGATCACGCTCCGATCTGGCTGCTGTAGCTCTAGCTTCTGTTGAAACGGACATTGAGAGTGCTCTCTCCTAGCGCTCCTCTCGCGATTATAAGCACATGAGGAGTTACTAGGTGGTGACTCGTGCAGTGACCAGCCTTAAAATTAGATTTTGTACATTATGATTTCATAGGTGAGAGAGACGCTAGCTCCTAAGTAGTCAAATCTGGGAAAGATTTCAAGTAGCAGAAGTGGACCTCTGTGCTTCACAGGAGATGGCACAATGTCCCCTCTACATCTCTCTGACTCATCCAGCTCCCCTGGGTCTGGACGCTACGGCCCATGCGTGGCCCAGACTGCATCTTTACGCCTTTCCTCTGATTGCTCTGCTCCCGGGAGTCCTGGCCAAGGTCCGTCGACAGGGGTCTCGCCTCTTAGTGATAGCGCCCCGTTGGCCGACCGGAGTTTGGTTCTCAGATCTAATATCCCTCCTCGATGGCTCGCCATGGGCGGTTCCAGTCAGGAGAGATCTTCTCTCAGGCAAAGGGGGCAGTACTTCATCCCCGGCCTGAGCTCTGGAACCTTCACGTCTGGCCCCTGAGGGGGACCAACTAGAGATGCTGGCCTTCCAGGCACTTCTTCGGGTTGGGCAGAGGCTGCTGTAGCTCTAGCTTCTGTTGAAATGGACATTGAGAGTGCTCTCTCCTAGCGCTCCTCTCGCGATTATAAGCACATGAGGAGTTACTAGGTGGTGACTCGTGCAGTGACCAGCCTTAAAATTAGATTTTGTACATTATGATTTCATAGGTGAAAGAGACGCTAGCTGCTATCTCTACCCTATTGGAGCAACATCATTTAAATAAAAATATAAATAAATGATGATGAAAATGATGATGATTATGATGATGAATAAAAATATATGTATAAAATGTATATATATGAAAAGACAGCAATTGTTCCCTGCCAAGCCACGTACTGTAGCAGCATCTACACTTGGATGGAATGCATTTCATGCTGTGGGTCAGACTAGTGCTGCCCTGCACACCATAGGTTCTGCAGGCGTATCAGGCTGATCTAAAAAAAAAAATCTGAGTGCCAGGAGGAGACTTTTAATATGTTTCTCACTCACTGTGCTCAAGTGTCGGGGCTGTCAAAAAATAAATAAATAAACAGTCCCGACCCGATCCAGCTCCTCTGGGGTAGGAGGTTCAAAGAGAGAGTGTGGCGAGTTGTGCGCCTCCTAATAAGACTGGGGAGCAGCTTGTAACACATGGCAGCCGCAGATGGAGCTGGACTAAAGTACGGTCATCACGACCAAAGCAAGGGCCTTAAGCTTTGCCCAGGACAAAGGGTGTGTCCCCTCAGGGAGGGCCCTGGAAAATTCCATCAGAAGTGTAAGGCTCCTTCCTGGCACCCTTAGGGGATCACTGAACAACCTCCGCCACCACCAGTGTTTCGGGGGGCAGTGGCCTCCAGTGAAATGATACATGCTCTGTTGCTTCCTGCCACGTTTCAGGACACCAGACATCTTAACATCAGCATGTCGTCCTAGCTCATCTCGAATCTCTGGGGTTGAGACTCTCTCTGGCTCAGAGGACAACGTATTTGGGTGTGGTATGGGATTCGATCACAATGCAGGCACAGCTGTCTCCTGCATGCGTCGAATCCATTCTAAACACCCTAAAGAACATCAAGCTAGGCCAGAAAGTCACTTTTCATCCATTTCTACCAGAAAGACTCAGGAGATAAAACGTACGAAGCATACATTTATTGACAACTCAGCAAGCATAATTATAAATTTCTTTGGCGGAAGGCCCCGTCCATGGTTCGTAATCCGAGGGTAGCGGACCTGCATTTCCTGCCTGAAGACGAAGGCAGGGGCGCAGCCGACCCCCCCCTGGAAGGTAAGGACAGGACCATCCTGGTGGTGGTGGGGAGGGTGGAGGTTGTTATCACGTCGGCATCTGTGAACTCAAACATGTGTAAGTACGATCTTTTATACCAAAGTATAAAGACGTGATTGGATAATGAGGAAGGTAATTAGTGACAAAGTAATTGAGTCTTCCTGGTAGAACTTAGGCTAAAGCTTTCATTTCAGAAGGTTTTAGGTCTCATGGCAGCTGCATTCACGGTAAAGCCCTGCATTTCAGCCCGAGCCCGACGGGCCCCGACTTATTTATGCCCCTAGGGCCGGGCTTCGGGCCAATTTTCACGTTATAGCTCACATGCGGGCCGGGCCTCGGGCCTTTTTTGGGTTATCCTTCTATTTATATTTTTAGACATTAATAAAAAAAAATGAGAAGTTGACGTCGACGATAGAAAAACAAACATAGACATTTCATAACCTCAAAACTTTCATAATCTGATAATTCAACCCGTTATAATTATACTGACATACTGACATGACAGTCTCACGCACGTACGCACGCACGTACGCACGCACGCTTTTCCGTCAGCGCGACCCACGATTATACTTCACTTATATCCCCTTATTGTAGTAGTAGCTATTATAGGCCGCTAAATTAATGTATTAATCATAGCCTAGTTGGCCAACTAATAATTATAAAATGATGATTCATGCAGCGGCAAGCATTTCTGTGTCTGGACCTGTTGTTGTGGGCCACGCAGCAAAGAAGAGAGCACTGGCCTAGTTTGAAAACATTGTGGAGCAGGACGAGGATGACGACGATGAAGTACAGCAATACATGCGCCTCAATCACAACATGGAAGGTGATGGACGAGATGTGCTGCTATGGTGGAAACAGCACGAGACCCTGCTACCGCAACTGTCAAGACTGGCTCGCTCTGTGTTCAGTGTCCCGCCAGCAGCAGCAGCAGCAGCGAACGTGTCTTCAGCGCAGCGGGAAGAGTGATAGAAGAGAGGAGGACTGGGTTAAAACCTTCCACTCTGGATGCTATTCTTTTTCTCCACGATGCTCTGTAAGAGACTGTTCTAACTTTTCATTTGACTGGACTTTATTTTCGTTTAACTGTTGGAAACTAATGGAAAAAAGAATGGACATGTTCTGTGGTGCATTTTTGAGGTAAGATAACCTGCAAGTTTGTTTTTAATTCATTTAATTTGTTTAGATTGTAGGCTATTTCTCATTTCGTTTGCGAGCGCTGTTGCGAGCCTGCCTCAGTATTTAAATTTTTTTTTATTTTACTCACTGTGGTTTAATAAATAAACATATATTAAACTAACTGTCTGTGTGATATGCTTGAAGTGTTTTATATCTATAGATTTTATTGTAGCCAAGTAAAGTATTAGCGTTAATTTGAGAGGCTTAATTGATTAAATATGTTTTAGGCTACTCGCTGTCGGCTCGGCTGATTAACGTTAATCGTCACTTAAAAAAAAATGCTCTAAACATTTTTCTAAATTAACTTGATAAAGAAATGAAAAGAAACATAACACAAAACTGACCCCTTTTTTTTAATTGTTGCAAATAGGGCAGGCTTCTGCCGTGTAATAAAATAAATAAATAAAAACACGGGCTCGTGTCGGACTCGGGCTGATAATTCTGATGAGCTGTCGGACACGGGTCGGGCTAGAGCCTGAGCGTCTCGGGCCAGGGCCGGGCTCGGGCCTAGATTTGAGGCCCATGCAGGGCTCTAATTCATGGTGATACCTTTGGGCCTCCTGCACATGAGATCATTTCAGTTGTGGCTCAAAGCCAGGGGATTTCATCCAAGGGCCAATCCCCAGTGGCAATTAAGGGTTACGCGCCAGGGGCTTCGTACCCTATCTATGTGGTTCAGACCCCGGTTTCTGACTTTGGGTCCCACTCTAGGTCCGTGTTGTCATCGCAAGATGTTAATGACAGACACTTCCCTCATTGGCTGGGGAGCGGCCTTAGTTGGCTGTCCAGCCCAAGGGATCTGGAGAGGTCATCTTCTCGAATTGGCACATCAATTGCCTCGAAATGAAGACTGTATTTCTGGCCCTGAAATACTTCCTCCAGCAGTTGAGAGGCTACCATGTCCTAGTGCGGGTGGACAACACATCTGTAGTCTCTTACATAAATCGCCAGGGCGGACTGCAGTCGCGCCGCTCAAACAAGTTAGCGCACCAGGTTCTGCTTTGGGCACAGGACAAGTTCCTGTCCCTCAGGGTGATTTACATTCCTGGGCATATGAATGTGGGAGCAGACTTCCTGTGAAAGCTGTGAAACACGGGGAATGGAAACTCCACCCCTAAGTAGTCAAATCTGGGAAAGATTTCAAGTAGCAGAAGTGGACCTCTGTGCTTCACAGGAGATGGCACAATGTCCCCTCTACATCTCTCTGACTCATCCAGCTCCCCTGGGTCTGGGCGCTATGGCCCATGCGTGGCCCAGACTGCGTCTTAATGCCTTTCCTCTGATTTCTCTGCTCTCGGGCCAAGGTCCGTCGACAGGTGTCTCGCCTCTTACTGATAGCGCCCCGTTGGCCGACCGGAGTTTGGTTCTCAGATCTAATATCCCTCCTCGATGGCTCGCCATGGGTGATTCCAGTTAGGAGAGATCTTCTCTCAGGCACAGGGGACAGTACTTCATCCCCGGCCTGAGCTCTGGAACCTTCACGTCTGGCCCCTGTGGGGGACCAACTAGAGATGCTGACCTTCCAGCCACAGTAATAGAGACTATTCTAAGTGCTAGGACTCTCTCCACTAGAATAACTTATGCCCTCATTTGGAATGTTTTTGAGGGCTGGTGCATGACACACCATGCAGACCCAGCTCACTGCCAAATTGTTTCAGTAATGGAGTTCCTGCAAGAGAAATTGTCCTTAGGCACATGCCCTAGTACTCTTAGAACTTACATGGCCGCTAGTTTGGCTTGCCATGTTTGGACTGACTGGCTTTCTTTGGGGAAGCACCCTCTGGTCGCCCGCTTCATTCATGGGGCACCCATTCAGGTTGAGGCACCCACTAGAGCTACGGCCCCTTGAGGGGATTTAGCCGTATTGCTCGAGGGGCTGGCTGGCACCCCTTTCGAACCATTAGAATCACATTGGGTGAGGGTTGCTATTGCCCTAGGCGCGTGGTCAAACTTCGCCTCTTGGAGTTAGTGCCCATTCAACCAGTTGGGTTGCGTCTTCAATGGCTTGAGCAAGAGGTGCGCCCTTGCAGCAAGTGTGTGATGTGGCAGGTAGGTCCTTTCCGCACACATTTGTCAGATTCTATAATTTGGATGTCGATGCTACACTGGGCTCGCATGCCCTTGAGTCCACATCCCAAAGTCATGTCTGAGACCTCTTTGATGTTTGCGCGCACACACTACACAACCTTAGGGGTCCAGACACTTACAGTGCGGCGGCGTTGGTATTCTCGTTCCCATTAGCGCTATTGAGCGCAGCATCGAGAGTAGCTTTTGATAGGGAACATCTCGGGTTACTTGACTGTAACCCTGTTCCCTGAAAAAGCGGGAACGAGATTCTGCGCCTCAATGCCTCACTGTCGACGTGTCCGGACGTCTCTTCAAACAAAGGGGTAACCTGAGGATGTTTCCGTTTCACGTCTATTTATAACCTGCAGGTGCACGTTATCAGTGACGTTTATTTAAGCCAATTCTTGGCGTGTTTGACACACATGCTTCACAACCGGTCGAACAAAGAATGTTCTCATTAGCGCTATTGAGTGCAGCATCTCGTTCCCGATTTTTCAGGGAACAGGGTTACAGTCAAGTAACCAGAGACGTTTTTCTCTAACCTTTTTCAGTTTGATGGGGGCAACAGCTTCTAATGTATTAAAGAAAATAGTGCCCATGTTGCCAGTCATTTCATCTAGTTCATGTGTATTTATGGGTACACATAGCGGTTGAGATAAATCAGGCAGGTTATTTCCAAATCTGTCTTTGGTGGCTAGAACTAGAATAGTTCTGCCCAGACAGTAAAGCTGAGCCATATATTTAATATCAGTGATACGCAGCATGTATGATAAAAGGAAATGGTCTGTTACATCATCACTTTGAGTTATGATATCTATATCAGTAAGATCGATTCCATGCGATATAATTAAATCTATGATTAAAACGATGAGTGGGCCCGGTGACATTTTGCTTGATTCCAAAAGAGTTTATAAGCTCAGTAAACGGAAGTCCTAATGCATCATTTGTATTATCAATGTGAATATTAAAATCTCAGACGATTAGCACTTTATCAACTTATATAATGGCCCTGGTGGTCAATACACAATAGCCAGAGCAAGAGATACAATAGATTATTTTGCATATCTGACAGTGTAACATTAAAGGGACTGTAAGTAGGAATTACTCCCATCTAGTGGTGAAATTGTATTTTGCATTCAAACTAATTTTGCTCTCCAGTGCCTCGCTTTTTCTAATGCGCGTTGCATCTACGGTAGGCGATATGTACCAAAAAGCTTTGACAGGATGTCTTCTAATAGCACTTCGTTTTGGCGACGATGTTTTCTTCTCCTGTGGCGCGGCATATGTATGGTCCATAATAAGAATGCAATCCAGACTTTTAAACTTGCCGGTGCAGTTTCAAGCGCCTCTCACTGCTCTGCACCTGCGTTTCTGGCTCTGACCGAAAACGCGTTGTGGAAACGCGTTGGCTTAGTACTTTTTGTCCCTCTCTGCTATTATAGTTTTGCAAGATGGCGGAACTACATGGAAGCCTCCGTCGACCTACCCGTCCCATGTATATAAAGATAATAAAATCTTCATTTACGAGGATTAGTTTAAACATTGGCATAGGTATTTGTACACCATTGTGGATGTATTTATGAATAAAAATATTGATTTTAGATAATAAAATACCTAAAAAGTTACTTATTGTCCCTTTAAGCAGAAGTATTTCAAATGAGTTAAACCTGTATGCTGTATTCTGGGTAACACTGAGAATTTCACTTTATATTGTTGCAACACCTACCCCACGACCAGTTTGACGGGGCTCATGCTTATAACAGTACTTTGGTGGAGTAGACTAAGTTAGACCAATATAATCATTTAGTTTTAGCCAGGTTTCAGTCAAGCAGAGTACATCAGAACTATTATCTGTGACCATTTCATTTACAATAACTGCTTTGGGTGTGAGAGATCTAATGTGTATGAGCCCAAACTTTATTTTTTTTAAATTTTTTGTTAATTTATTTGACATTTTTCTGGTTTAATCACGATAAGATTTTTTCTAGATCCTACATAAAATGTATTTTTTTGTCACAGTGTCTGGTCTGTGTTTCCCTGGGTGTCCACTACTGGTCTCATTTTCCCATAGTCACCCCACTGCAGCCACTAGATTTCCCACAAGCCTTTGTCCCATTCATTCACCTGTTAATTGCACTCAGCTGTCTCCACTTTCATCGTTTGCACCTGTCCATATATACCAGCCTGTCTCTATCTGTTTCATGGAGTCCTTGTTTTCAGTCACCCGGCTTTCTCGTGTTCCCTTGTGTTTTTTTTCATGTTCTTGTTTTTGGACTGCTTTCCCTGTTATTGACCTCTAGCCTGTTTTTGGATTTTGATTTTGGATTACCCCATTAAAACATTGCAATTGGATCTCTCGTTCCCTGTGTGCAATCCTGAGTGGGAGATAAAGGTGCTGGAGATCCTGGATTTTTGGCGGTTCACCACGTACCTATAACATCGGTCTCAGTGGGATACCCCAGCCACACCTGTTTCTCCAGGTGTGATGGCTGACTCTAGACCTGTGTCTCCAGACAGGAGGACAGCCAGCCCAGCGTCACTGCACAAGGTGGTAGCCAGCCCAGTGCCACTGCACAAGATGGCCGCCAGCCCAGCGCCATAGCACAAGGTGGCCGCCAGCCCAGCACCACAACACCAGGTGACCCGCCAGGCTAGAGCCACTGCCCAAGATAGCCGCCGGCCCAGCGCCACTGCACAAGATGACTGCCAGCCCAGCGCCACAACACCAGGTGACCACCAGGCCAGAGCCACTGCCCAAGATAGCCGCCGGCCCAGCGCCAATGCACAAGATGGCTGCCAGCCCAGCGCCACTGCGCAAGAGTCGAGTCAGGTCCCTGTGGTCCCTCCAGAGTCGAGTCAGGTCCCCTGTTTCCCTCTATGGACCTGGCCCTCTGTCCCTTTCCCCTGGTCTCCGCCGGTCCACCTCCCTCCTGGTCTCCTTGTTGTTGTTGTTTTTTTTTTCACTTCCTGTCTCTGTTTCCCTCTATGGACCTGGCCCTCCGTCCCTCCCCCTTATCCTCCACCAGTCCAACTCCCTCCTGGTCTCTGTGTTCCTTTGTTTGTTCTTGTGTTTGGTGGAGCATCTGCTAGCTGCTCCTTAGGGGGGGGGGGGGGTAATGTCACAGTGTCTGGTCTGTGTTTCCCTGGGTGTCCACTAGTGGTCTCACTTCCCCATAGCCACCCCACTGCAGGCACTACATTTCCCACAAGTCTTTGTCCCATTAATTCACCTGTTAATTGCATTCAGCTGTCTCCACTTTCATCGTTTGCACCTGTCCATATATACCAGCCTGTCTCTATCTGTTTCATGGAGTCCTTGTTTTCCGTCACCTGGCTTTCTCGTGTTCCCTTGTGTTTTTTCATGTTCTTGTTTTTGGACTGCTTTCCCTTTTGGACTGTTATTGACCTCTAGCCTGTTTTTGGATTTTGATTTTGGATTACCCCATTAAAACACTGCAATTGGATCTCTCGTTTCCTCTGTGCATTCATTACAATTTTGACCCCACTATTCTGGGAACAGACACAGTCTTAATAGATTGGACACCGAAAGTAGTTATCCAATTATCAACAAATAGCAGTTTCTGTTCTTTACAAAATGACAAAAACCATTCATTTAAAGCAACAAGTCTACTGAACCTTTCAAGTCCTTGTCGATACATGGGCAGTGGTCCTGACATGATGATCGTAGCTGCAGGTGCCGTGCTGCGAACCATCTCGATCAGGCTCCTGAAGTCCCACTTTAGTGTCTGCGTCTGCCGCAGCATGGTGTCCTTAACCAGGGCATGAAGAACGACAGCTCTGGGGCTCTCATCGGCCTTCATGATCACGGGAATCTGTGCAGAAACATCGAGAACAGGAGCACCAGGGAAACAGTGAGTGTGCACTTTACCTTCGGCTAATGTAGCATGGACATGTCAGACAATGGAGTACCGGACGATCACAGCGTCGCGTTCTGTCTCGCGGATGCACCCAGGGTCCGTGGTGTCCCAGCGCTGGAGTGAAGGACATCTGGGAAGATTGCGTCCTGGGTGCACCGGGCCCACATGGAGTAGAGGTGGTGGGACTGTTAGCAGCACGCTGTATACTTACCCCGGACTTGTGAGCATCAGCACGGGAGGATTCCAGCATGGCTCTCCGCTCTCTAAGCTGGGCCTACCTCACCTCCAGGTCACAAATCTGCTTCTCCACGGCCTCTAGCTCGAGCTTGATTCGTGTCCTCACCTGCATTCAAAGGTAGACATACATCCACCATTAAAGCAAGTAACAGTGAGTAAAGCAATTGTAATGTGTGGGAATAGAGTATTAGCAATGCACGTGGGATTAGCAGCAACCCCGCTGGCGATGCTAACGGGCCATAAGATAAATAATGGACCCGGGAAATCAAAATAAAACTAGTTATAACAAGGCGCTCTGATTGTTTTTGTTGTAGAATACGATAGGATATATTCCCATGTTATAGAAACAAAAATGATGGTGTATAAAATAGATTTTTAAGATAAAAATAGTCTATAAAAAATAACATGACAGAGCTCAAATGCAATACACATGGCAGCAACAAACACGAAGTGATTAAACCTTGCACCTATATGCACATTCACAGTTCTGTCTATGGACATTTTCTTTTCAGTTACATCCCCATCAATTCGGCCTAGACAATTCACAACTAGACAATATAGAGATGTATCCATAAATGAAACAAAAAAAACCTATAAATTATTTTAGTTGTGATAGGTTTGTATAAATGTATGATTAGTTTTACAACAAGTGCAAAAATGTTATGATTAATGTCCGGTATATTATATGATTTAGGGCTGTCCCAGACAAAAGATGACTAACGTGAAACAATGTTTGAGATTTCTTTGATTGTTGCTCCTAAATGTTGGTCCTGCATCGTATTGTGTGAGAGAGTCAATAACAGGCATTGTTATGACCAAAGGTAGTCTGCGATTATTTATTGACAGTGTTAGAAATTTATGATTTAGCTGTGCCTACTAACTAGCCAATAAAAATGCATTCTTCTATACTTGCATCATAGCCTGCAATTCAATAGGTGTCATTCTTATTCAGTCTACCCAATATCATTAGATTCATGTTGTACAGTTTTATTTGTAATGATCTTACAACAATGCTGAAATCACAAAGTCTGTGGAAGGTATAAGAGAAATCAAAAGACAAACCATACCCTCACTGACAGGGACAGTATTTTTCCATCCTCATGCTGTGCAGGTACGATAGTTGATTTCGCAGTCATTTCATACCTGTGAACACAATGTTTTCCGCTCTTTATAAGTAAAAGCATTGACAAACTCAAGAGGATAGTATCATTACATTCAGTATTTTGTCTCTGCTTGTATGATGGGGGATCAAAAATGTTACTATTTACTAAAGTCAAAAGGATTTTAGACAAACCAAAAGACAAGTTTGAGAGGTCAAACTTCTAAAAATCACATTTATGTAACTCACTAAACAGGAAGCAAAATGTAAGTTCCAAAATCATTGATGTTTTTATTGCTGTGCTCTACAGATTAAACCTCTTAGAAATGACTCACTATAGTGTTCTTTATAGTTTAAGAAGAGCAGTATTTTAATAAATGAATCTACCCCACAATAAAGAAAGAAACTACAGAAATGAGTTAAATGGCAGAAGTTTTATAATATACAAACTTAAATATATATTTAACTGCAATTGCAATATTACAGTGGAGGGGGCAGAGATAGAGAGACCTTGTCTTTATCTTGCACTGAATTTTATTTTTTTTTTCTGGTAAAAGCTGGACATCATTTACTGGATCTTATATTGTGGGTATTTGGTAAACACTGATATGTTAAGCTCAAAGGTCTTTAACTTCGTAAATAAATAGCTTTCGTGTACATTCAGTGAATAGGGTCAAAATTTTCCCCAATCCCTCCATGAAACACGACTACTTCATGAAACAACTGCACCACCAAGTGTTCCCTATGAGAAGTGTGTATTGATATATGTAATAATTTAAAACATATGTGTAAAACCCATGAGGTGAAACAAAGTGAGACAATTACAGATCAGAGCCAATTTCACATTTTCAGTCCTGTTTACACAGTGCATGTCATAATTGACCTAGTTAAGTCAACATTCCTAATAAATTCTGCCCATTGTACATGTGCCATGGTTTTGTAAACTAGACATTATAAATCATTAAAGGATAGATTTAATTTGATGTCTTATAATATTATTTAAATTATATGTATTATATTATATTAATTATTTTACACTTGATTCCAGATTTATCTTTTTTTTTTTTTTCGGATAAATATAGGCATTTGTTGTTATGTGAGTTTCATTTGACTAAACCATCAGTGTCTTACTATTAGTATGATGGGTAAAAATTGATAGCCTGAATGCGCACTGTAAGTCGCTTTGGATAAAAGTGTTTGCTAAATACATACATTTATATAAATTTAATTTTATTTAAATTTTAATTGAAATGTATTATTATTATTATTAATAATACTAATAATATGATTAGTATTAATGGCTTACTTAATATCCCTCAGGGTGATCAATCATTTACTGCAGTTCATTTAGCAAAAATGATTGATTGACTGTTTATTATTTTTCTTATTGCATGGCCACTTGCCACATAAATATGTAGACATAAAATATGATTTAGTTAAAATATCAATATATTGACAGTTTGTCAATGAACAGTTACACAAAAACCACAATAATATTACATCAGTATATTTATTTGAGTTCTCTGAGAACAATTTTGCTGAGCTTGTGCAAGAGTAAAATTTACAAGAGATCCAGATTGTAGTGTACTAGGCGAGACCTGAAAGAAGTACAGGTTTTAAAGCTTGATCTGTGCATATTTCTCTCCTGATTCAGATGAGAAGACTTTTTCAATGGATAAAGCACTATTATGAAAAGGGGACTTAGCCAGAAGCAGCAGTTTGAAGTTTAAATGTTAATTAATGGACTGTAGATGTGTGCTTTACTTGTAGATTGTTGTGATGTTTTTATCAACTGTTTAGAATGTCATTCTGACAGCACCCATTCACTGTTAAGGATCCATTGGTGAGCAAGGGATGTAAGCGATGTGAGCTAGACCTGACAACATTTCTTGAAACCTCCATTTAGGGACTCACTCAGACATTTTGGAGGAGTCTCCCAGACTCCTTGGTAAGCACAAAGTAAGACTGGCAAGTGTATTACTGTGATCACATTATCTCTTGTACTGTTGATGATGTAATATCCACGTGGAAGATACGGAGGAGGTGGAACAGATCTTATCTAAAAAATTGTTATATTACATTCACCTTTACATACATTACGATATTATGGGGCAAATTTGTATCAGAAGTGATCTAAACCTGTTTCCATTTTGTTGACTCATGTACCCTCAAATTATAATAAATCATTCTAATGCCAGAGTTATCATTTTCAGTTACAATTTAGGGCTGCCCTCAACTAAGGAATTTTCTGGTAGACTAGTAGTTATTCATTCATTGGTTTCCTGTGACTATTTTATTTTTTCTGCGACTAATAAAATTGTGGTCAACCAAGCCTCTTCTGGTCTACTAATGATAAGTCGACTATTAGAGGGCAGCTCTAGTTTAATACAGATAAACAATTTACAAGCAGTAACACAAATAAATACAAGAAAACAAAGGTACTGAACAAAATAAATAATCAGTGCTTTAAGTTTTTTTTTTTTTTTAACCATGTCTTATAGTAGTATTCAGGTACATAAATCAAATAATGACATAAAAAAATGTGTATGTCACTGTGTAATCTTCACTTTCTAAAATAAATAAATAAATAAATATATATATATATATATATATATATATATATATATATATATTAATCTTTGTTTATTCTACGAAGGTTATTCAACCATGAGCTGTGAGTGATTTTCTTTTTGTCCTCCGTTGTTTAATTACCATTAAATGACAGACAACAGAAGGCATACTAGGGTGCTGTCACCTTAAGAGCTAATGCACACTCAATATACTGACACATATCAGGCTTCCTCACATCAGGAAATAGACTATAATGTTGCCTTCACATGCTTTCTGAATTATCATAAATACAAGTTTTCTAGTCAGAAATTGGAAATAATTGGCCTCTCAAGTCGAATTTACCACTGGGAGACTCAGAGACTATTTTGATACCAAAGTTTCTCAGTAGGCAAATTTTAGTAGATTTTTTAGTAAATTTTCAGTAGAAAAACATAGCTATAGCACTGTAAAGTTTTGTTCATTTTCCACACAACATGTTTCTCTTTCCATTGCATACATGTATATTTAAGGCGAGACAGGTGAATAGGGCAAAAAAAAAAAAAACTAATAGTTATCACCTTACTTACCCAGTTGATTGATTACATTGATTATTACAAACATTTTTTGTATTACAAGTTTTCAAAAATGTTATGTTTAAATATGCAAATGAGGCATTATTTAATGAAATATGTGCTAATTTGCATAAATGTCTAGTACAAAAATCTGAACACTAGATGAAGTCAGTTTCAAACATTTTTTTAATTTTTTTGACATATTAGAGTCAAATGTTTTTACAGAGGGAATTCTGGTTATCTTTTTTTGTCACTCCATAATTCAGAAAATACTTTGAACAGCCAGAAAACAATATATTTTCACAATTTTGGGGGGTATAAAATGTTGTATATAATCAAGGAAAATATATATGAACAAATCCCTCTGTAAAAACCTTCAGAATATAGACAGGAATAAAAATGTCAAGTTTGGTGTGTGTAAGTGCTACTGAAGTGGAGATTTATGGCTCAGTGTTGAAGAAAAAACTCATTTTGAGAAAACGGCCTTTAAAATATGTATTGTAATTGAAATCTATTGACACAAACAGATAAAGTGCTATAAAAGAAACACTTAACAGTGTCTTTTGGATGTTTTCCTTCCACTAGTTTGAAAAAGCACTTTATGAAAAACCAAAAAGCCCAAAATCTCAAAATTGACAGGTGCTTGAAAAAACAGCGTTTTTGCCTGCAGTATCTCACCTTAATACCAGTGTTGGGGAAAGTTACTTTTAACAGTAATGTATTATAATATTCCCTAGAAATGTAACTAATTACACTAATGCGTTACATTACTTTTGCGTTACTTTTTCAAGCAGGGCTAGATTGTTTTTAATATAAGAAGTTCTATTTATAGCAAATGTAAAAGCCCTTTCACACCAAAAAGTGTAATGAATAAACCTCAGGCTGTAGGGAGAGTAAATTAACATCTGTAGAGTAGAACGCAGGAGAGGAAGGTTCAACACTCTCATTAGCAATAATACAAATAAATAAATAAATAAAATGAAGCACAATTGTTAGTTTATCTAGAGTAATTTTGCTTGTTAGTATGGTTGAACTGGATCAAAGTTCAGCAGCAAAGTCACTGCTTAATAAAATATGATTAGATACATTTGTGCTATTTAACATTTTTAATTATTGCAGGTTTGCGTCATATTCTGAGTTTGCATTTCACTGTTTTAATTAATTTTGATGAATACTAAATCAGTTTTTTTTGTGAATTGGATGAATTAATGCACATTTACATTTAGTCTAGAACTACATCATGTTCACACAGCACACACAACGCAGGGACAGAAGACTTGTCAGTCAATAAATGGGAAAAAAGTAACTGCTGTTAATTTTTTGAAGATATTTTCTTGTTAATTTTAAAAGTAATGCGTTACTTTACTTGAAAAAAGTAATCTGATTATGTAACTCGCATTACTAATCATTATCCCCAACACTGTTTACTATATAGTACTATAAATCAACATTTGATCAGAGATGTATAAAGTACTAGAGACCCAGACTTGAGTAAAAGTACAAGTGCTCTATCAAAAAAATGACTTGAGTAGAAGTTGAAGTGCTCTTTAAGCACCACACTTAAGTAGAAGTACTAAAGTATTCAACATTTTTTGTACTTAAGTATTGCAAGTAGTCTATTTGAAAATTTACTACTGAAGTACTGAAAGTAAAAGTACAATTATTGTGTTATGTAGTTATTAAAGAAAGTAGTCAAAAGTTTGAACACATGTTTTTTTCTACTATTTTAAATGATTAACCTAAAGGACAAATCACAATTCCTTTGACTGTAACTTTTTGTAAACAAAAAAAAGATTAAAGGGTTAGTTCGCCTAATTTACAAAATTATGTCATTAATAACTTACCCTCATGTTGTTTCAAACCCGTAAGACCTCCGTTTATCTTTGGAACACAGTTTAAGATATTTTAGATTTAGTCCGAGAGCTCTCAGTGTCACGTACGTAGATACAAGAAACGAGGAGATATCCAAATGCAGGTATGAGATTTATTTAAAGGGCAAATCCAAAGGGGTAAACAGTCCAGGCAGGGTCAAAACCAGAAAATCCAATAACACGAACACAAAACAAGAACACACGGAAAGAGCAGACTATGAACTGTATCTCACATACAACGAAGACTCCGTGACAAAGACTCAGACAGACCAGGTATAAATACACAAAAGGATAATGGGGAAACAGGAGACAGGTGGGGAACAATCATTTAACTAAACAAGGAGGAAGGTGACCAAATAAGGAGACAGTAAGTGATAATATGATAAACACCGTGGGAACTGAGGACACCTAGTGGAAACCCAGGGAACACAACCCAGACACTGTCACAGTCCCCCCCCTCTACGGAGCGGCTCCCAGACGCTCCAAGACAGACACAAAACAGAGACCAGGAGGGAGGCGGACAGGTGGAGGCTCAGGGGGAGGGATGGAGGGCCAGACTAACAGAGGGGAACAGGGACAGAAGTGAACACATAAAACAAAAAACAAAAACAACAACATGAAGCCCCCCAGGGCGGAGCGGAAGACCACCACAACCGTGTAGTCAACGCCAGGGTCCCCCAGGGCGGAGCGGAAGACCACCACAATCGTGTAGTCCGAGAGAGAGCCCCCCAGGGCGGAGCAGAAGACCACCACGTCCTCGTGGTTGATGCCAGAGTCCCCCAGGGCGGAGCAGATGACCACCCCCCCCCCCCCCCCCCTGTGGTCGATGCCGGAGTCCAACAGGGCCGAGCAGCAGCCCACCCAGTGACTTGACTTGACTCTGAACGTTCAACGGTGACCCGCCTTGTCTCTGGAAGGTCCCCGGTGACTAGCCCTGACTCTGGAAGGTCATCGGTGACTGACCCTGACTCTGGAAGGTCATCGGTGACTGGCCCACACTCTGGAAGGTCATCGGTGACTGGCCCAGACTCTGGAAGGTCATCGGTGACTGGCCCTGACTCTGAAGAGTCCACTGGGACCTGACTCGACTCTGGAGAGTCCACTGGGACCTGACTCGACTCTGGAGAGTCCACTGGCACCTGACTCGACTCTGGAGAGTCCACTGGCACCTGACTCGACTCTGGAGTGTCCACTGGCACCTGACTCGACTCTGGAAGGTCCACAGGAACTAGCCCTGACTCTAGATGGTCGACGGTGACTAACCCTGACTCAGGAGGGTCCATGAACACCTGACTCGACTTTGGACTGCCTGTGGAGACGTGAGATGCCTTGGCTTCGGACACCGCCTCGGCATCGGGCACCGCCTCGGCCTCCGGAACAGCATCGGGCACCGCCTCGGCCTCCGGAACAGCATCGGGCACCGCCTCGCGAACGTTCTCCAGGCTTTGAGGAATGGTAGGCGCCTGTTTCCTCCTCCTCCGCCCTCTATGATGGCGAGTCGGTGGCAACTTGTCCGGAGACTCAGGCGTTGAGTCGGCCATCTTGTGCTGTGGCACTGGGCTGGCGGCCATCTTGTGCTGTGGCGCTTGGCTGGTGGCCATCTTGTGCTGTGGCGCTGGGCTGGCGGCCATCTTGTGCTGAGGCACTGACTCAGCAGCCATGACGTGAACCGTCTTGGGAACCTCTAGGATCCTTGATAATATCTCGAAGTACTCGAGAAAGGTATCAGCGGCCCTCTTGGGCGTTGGTGCTGAGCTGGCAGCCATCTTGCACTGTGGTGTGAGGCTGGCTTCCATCTTGCCCCATGGTGCGGGGTTGGTGGCCATGCACCGTAGCGGCGCTGGGTTGGCGGCCATCTTGTGCTGTGGTGCTGGACCCGCGGTCATCATGTGCAGTGTCGCTGGCTTTCTCCTTCTGCCCTGGTGAGACGGCGGCTCTGGTCCCTCCCACGTGAGCCCAGAGTCAAAGGGGGGCCATGGTGGAGAGCGATGCTGGGCTTCCTCTCACCCACCTCCTCTTTGGCGCCCTCCCCTGGTCCCGCGAAACACGACCAGGCGAGTTCCCTCAAATTGAATGCCTCTCTCCCGCTCGGTGGCTGGGGAAGAAGCGTAAATCAACATACCGCTGGATCTCAAGGTGACTGAGTCCTTCTGTCACGTACGTAGATACAAGAAACGAGGAGAGATCCAAATGCAGGTATGAGATTTATTTAAAGGGCAAATCCAAAGGGGTAAACAGTCCAGGCAGGGTCAAAACCAGAAAATCCAATAACACGAACACAAAACAAGAACACACGGAAAGAGCAGACTATGAAATGTATCTCACATACAACGAGGACTCCGTGACAAAGACTCAGACAGACCAGGTATAAATACACAAAAGGATAATGGGGAAACAGGAGACAGGTGGGGAACAATCAATTAACTAAACAAGGAGGAAGGTGACCAAATAAGGAGACAGTAAGTGATAATATGATAAACACCGTGGGAAAAGAGGACACCTAGTGGAAACCCAGGGAACACAACCCAGACACTGTGAAACTCAGTCCCTCCATTGAAGCTGTGTGTACGGTCTACTGTCCATGTCCAGAAAGGTAAGAAAAACATTATCAAAGTAGTCCATGTGACATCAGAGGGTCAGTTAGAATTTTTTGAAGCATCGAAAATCCATTTTGGTCCAAAAATAGCAAAAACTACAACTTTCAGCATTGTCTTCTCTTCCGTGTCTGATGTAAGACAGTTCAAAACAAAGCAGTTTGTGATATCCGGTTCGCGAACGAATCATTCGATGTTACCGGATCTTTTTGAAACAGTTCACCAAATGTGGCTGACACTCCCTCTGAGTTAAAACAAACCAATATCCCGGAGTAATTCATTTACTCAAACAGTACACTGACTGAACTGATGTGAAGAGAGAACTGAAGATGAACACCGAGCCGAGCCAGATAACGAACAACAGACTGACTCGTTCACGAGTCAAGAACACTGATCTATATATATAACTTATATTATAGATCAGTTATCAAGAACCGTTTCTGTCAGACGTGTCCGATTCGAGAACCGAGGAGCTGATGATACTGCACAATGCGCATGTGTAATTCAGCGTGAAAGCAAACCGACACACAGAGCGTCTGAGCCGAACTGATTCTTTTGGTGATTGATTCTGAACTGATTCTGTGCTAATGTTATGAGCCCAGGTAAACAGAAGGCTTGCAGTCAATGCCAATGACGCCATTACGTCGAGCGCAAAAGAACCGGTGAACTGTTTTCTTCAACTGGTTTATTGAATCGAACTGTCAGAAAGAACTACTGGTGATTCGAAAACCGATGCAACCGGTTCTTGACTCGTGAACGAGTCATTATCTGGCTCGGCTCGGTGTTCATCTCTCTCTTCACAGCAGTTCAGTCAGCACGCGCAGTCTTCTTAATCGCTTGATTCGCTCAATGATGTGCCAGCTTCATCAAACCTGCCTGTTTGTAATGGAATGATTCGTAACATTTTTATAATTGTAAAGAGTAACGATGCAGCACATAAAAAAAATATCGGAGTAAAAGTATTAAACTCATCGAAAATATGTACTGAAGTAAAAGTGCCCTTACAAAAAATAACCATGGTTTTATTATAGTAAAACTGTAGTAACCCATGGTTTTTTGGCGTGTTGACTACCATTTGTATAACCACAGATTTACTACAAATACCATGGTTAAACTACGGTTAATATAGCAAAACCATGGTTAATTTGTGGTTACCATGGTTAAACTATAGTAACCATGGTTTTTTGGTTTTATTTGTAGTAAAACCATGGTTAATTTTCGTAAGGGTGGAAGTAGGAGAAAAAAATAATACTCTAGTAAAGTACAGATACTGCCTTTTCGTACTTATAAGTACAGTAGTGAAGTAGTTCTACTTCGTTACTATACATCTCTGCATTTGATGTATACTGTATGGAACACCCCGAAAACAGCATTTATTTGAACGAAACTGCAGAAATACCAGCAAGATGAACATTCATATTTTAATATGGTTACCAAAGAATGTTTTGTTATTAAAACCCATTATATAGACTGAATATATTCTATACATTTTGGCCTAAGACTTAAGAAACAGGCTAGAATATACTCATAAATAGACTGTCCATATTTTTTTCCAACAACAAAGCAATTAAAGGTGACACTCATGATTGCAGCTTCAGAAGTGGGAAGATAATTTATTTATTTTTTAATACTCAACATTAACAATATTATTTTTAATTGGTTTTATGCTAATATAAAATTCAATTGATGTGTGGTCATAGTTGCACAAATACATCAGTAATTAAATTACTACGACTTGAAACATGTATCATTCAATCATAAATAAATCATCATGTATAATAAAAACCAAAAATGTAAAATAAAACCAAACTGGTTCAAATCCACGACGACATTTATATTCTATTCTTGAAGGGATTTTGTACTTAAGTTCCCTTTCAGTTGGTCACTCTTGACGCCACGTCGGTGACCGGCGAATATGGGATATCGCTTCGATAGACCAATCTACTGCGAGTGTAAACTAAACGAGCCAATGTACATTGCCATGCAATTATTGCATCCAGCTGCCGCTGATCACTGCGTGAGTATAAGAGGGCAGCAGGTGCAATGCATACCAGCTTTTTGCTTCTGAGCCGAGCATTAGTATCGCTCTGCTCAACTGTGTCTGCTGTGAACTAAGAGTTCAGCACGCTCTCTGAAGCTTCGTGTATTGGCGAGACGGCGCTTCAGCGGCGGTCGTTCCTGTGTCGAGTGGATTGCACACTTCAGGCTGCACTACCCCTGTCGTGTTGCTAGTGGCTAATTCCCCTGTGCACCTCAGCACTAAAAGAGCATTTCCTAAAGAGCAAATTTTCTCTAAAAGAGCTTCACGGGTGCGTCTTTGTAAAGACGACGGATCGTCCTTATAAGGATGCTGTTTCACCCGTGCGTTTCTGGGTGCGGTCGTTACCTGGCAACAGGTGATGGTCACGATCGCTGCCTCACGTGTCTGGGCACGCTGAGGTGGCTTTCGTGGATGAGTCATGTTCTCACTGCGGGAATATGACTATCTCGGAGCTGCAAACCAGGCTCCGCTACCTTCAGGGGGGCAGAGTCCCGTTGCCGCGGCCGCGATCTGGGGCTTGTTCTGGCGGCCGACAGATGAGAACCACTTCCGGCAGTTGCGCGGTGGTCAAAAGCAGGACAGCGGTCCCACTGAAACTCTTTCAGAGGCTCCTTGGGCGTATGGCGGCCGCGGCGGCACTTACACCGCTCAGCCTATTATATATGAGACCGCTCCAGCACTGGCTTTATGGCCGAGTCCCGAGGTGGGCGTGGAAGCGCGGCACTCACCGGGTCCAAGTTACACCGGCCTGTCGCCAAACCCTCACTCCGTGGTCAAATCTTGCATTTCTCTGGGCAGGGGTGCCCCTAGAGCAGATCTCCAGGCATGCTGTGGTTTACACGGATGCCTCCACCACCAGCTGGGGGGCCATGTACAACGGGCATGCAGTCTCAGGGGTTTGGACGGGCACGCAGCTGCAGTGGCACATCAATTGCCTAGAGTTGTTAGCAGCGCACCTTGCCTTGAACCATCTCAAAGGTCTCTTACGAGGCAAGCATGTGCTGGTCCGAGTGGACATCACTGCGACTGTTTCGTACATCAACCAACAAGGTGGTCTGCGCTCTCGTCGCATCTCGCAACTCGCCCGCCACGTCCTCCTTTGGAGTCAGAGGGTTCTGAGGTCACTTCGTGCTGTTCACATTCCAGGCCTGCTCAGTGGTACAGCCGACGAGCTGTCTCGAGCAATGCTCCCGGGAGAATGGCGACTCCATCCCCTGACGGTCCAGCTGATATTGGAGGGCGGTTCAGAGCCGCTCAGGTAGACCTGTTTGCTGCTCCAGAGACCTCTCACTGCCAGTTGTTCTACTCCCTGACCGAGGGAACTCTCGGCACGGACGCACTGGCACACAGCTGGCCGTGGGACCTGCGCAAGTATGCGTTTCCCCCAGTGAGCCTTCTAGCACAGACATTGTGCAAAGTCCGGGAGGACGAGGAGCAAGTCTTGCTAGTAGCGCCATATTGGCCTACTCGGACCTGGTTCCTCGAACTAGTGCTCCTCTCGACAGCCCCTCCTTGGCCGGTTCCTCTGAGGAGGGATTTACTGATTACTGATTTACTGACACCATTTGGCACCTGCGTCCAGACCTTTGGAAACTCCATGTCTGGTCCTTGGACGGGACGCAGAGGTTCTATGTGACCTACCCCAAGAGGTAGTGAACACCATCACTTTGGCAAGAGCACCGTCTACGAGACACGCTTATGCCTTGAAGTGGAACCTGTTCATTGAGTGGTGTTCTTCTCACCGAGAAGACCCCCGAAGATGCCCGATTGCGGTCGTGCTATCCTTTCTGCAGCAAGGGTTGGAGCGAAGGCTGTCTCCCTCCACCCTCAAAGTCCAGGTTGTCGCTATTGCTGCATACCATGACCCTGTGAATGGGAAGTTTCTGGGTAAGCATGACCTCATCGTCAGGTTCCTTAGAGGGGCCAGGAGGTTAAATCGTTCCCGGCCCCCCTCTATACCCCCTTGGGACCTGACTCTAGTGCTTAAATTCCCATTCGATTCCCAAAGGCCCATTCGAGCCTTTGCATTCAGTTGAGCTAAAGTTTCTTTCATTGAAAACTCTGCTCCTGCTTGCACTGGCCTCCATCAAGAGGGTAGGGGACCTGCATGCATTTTCGGTTGACGATTCGTGCCTAGAGTTCGGGCTGGCTGACTCCCAGGTAATCCTGAGGCCCCGGCCTGGCTACGTGCCCAAGGTTCCCACTACATCCTTCAAAAACCAAGTGGTGAACCTGCAAGTGCTGCCCCTGGAGTAGGCAGGCCCAGCCCTGGCTGTGCTTTGTCCGGTCCGAGCATTAAGGTGCAGGCAGCTCGCACAGGGCACTGGAAGGGGCAGCACCCATGGCGCTTTGATAGGGATCCCATATTCGTCGGTCACCGCCGTGGCGTCGAGAGTGACTGACTGAAAGGGAACGTCTCGGTTACGTATGGTAACCCTCGTTCCCTGAAGGAGGGAACGGAGACGCCACGTCCCGTTGCCATGGTTGCTGTACCGGCGCTGGGCTGCCGGGTCCCGGCTCGGCTCCTCAGCGAAAAACTGGTATGCATTGCACCTGCTGCCCTCTTATACTCACGCAGTGATCAGCGGCAGCTGGATGCAATAATTGCATGCCAATGTGCATTGGCTCGTTTAGTTTACACTCGAAGTAGATTGGTCTATCGAAGCGATATCCCATATTTGTCGGTCACCTACATGGCGTCTCCGTTCCCTCCTTCAGGGAACGAGGGTTACCATACGTAACCGGGACGTTTCTGACCTCCTACAATCTGTGCATTTGGGATTATTGGTGGGTCACACATAATTTCCAGAAAAACAACAACAACATAATAATAGAATTTATAATTTATGATTCTGTGAAGATTGTAATACTCAAGGGCAGAGCATACTAGCACACTGTGGTTTTTGTGTCCATCTGTCTCATGTACATTTACATTTATTCATTTAGCAGATGCTTTTACCCAGAGCGACTTACAAATGAGGACAGTGGAAGCAGATAGAATAAAAAAAAAGAATAGAGCAAGCTAGTATTAGAGGTCTTTACACAGACACACACACACACACACACATACACAATTGCATAATAAATGAAAAGAAAATGGAATACAAAAAGTATTTTTCTTTAAAGAATAGAATTAGAATAGTGAGTGTTAAAGTTAGAGGGTCAAATAAAGATGGAAGGAGATGGGTTTTAAGCCGATTCTTGAAGATGGCTAAGGACTAGGGTTGGGAATCTTTAGAAATTTTCTGGTTCCGATTCTGGTTCCGGTTCCACCTAACGGTTCCGGTTCTGATTCCGGTTCCATTAAAATCATTAAACAATTATTAAGAAATAGTGGTAAGGAAAAATGCACAATACTCAAATACTCAATGCTCAATACTGTTTATTACTTACTGACAACTTAATTTAAGGGTTGGCAATATCAAAATGCAACATATATTACAGTGTAAAGATCTTCATAAGTAGGATGGGGTATTTTTAGAATTGTTCTGGTTCGGCTTCTGGTTTCATTTAAATGAACTATGTTTTTTACTATTTTACCTTCACTGAATGTAGTGTTGCTGGAAGGTAGTAAGTAATGTTGAGTAATGCTATTCCATCAATCAGCATGTGCTTCAAAGTTTATGTTTTTTCCATGATCAATAACGTTTTGCTTTTCAAGCAGGAATAAGCTTGTTGGCCAAATAGTCCCTTGAGGGCTGAGACACTTGTTAATTTCCCTTAAGTAATGAAATATAAACGGTTAAACTTAAACATGTATACACACTCTCCATAAAGTCCCTTTTTTACAAATAATAATGCAGTCAGGAGATGGTGTGATGCAATGAGTGGTTTCCACATTTTTAAACATTTAAAATGCATTAAAATAAATATTTTCTATCACTTTATCACTCTTGAAATGACCTGTACACTAAATAATCTAACCCTCATACTTGCATAACGATAGCAGTCTGTTTATTTAGTGGTCCAAGTTGAAGCCAGTATGTATATTAATGACAATATGGGACAAATATAATGTAATTTAGTGGCGGCAGGTGCAGCGCGCTGCCGTTAGATGTACAGTCAGACAAAACGATGTGCAGTTATCAAAGGCGCGAGTGCACATACAGTCGTGGGAAACAATGTGTTCGGCAATTAAAGACGTGACAGCGCAACGAGTTTGTGGATGCGCGTCATTGGAATCAATATGCTCAGTAATTAAAGAGGCAGGGAGGCGTGTCTGTTATTCGGTTCGTGACATCCTTTACGGCAGCGGTTCTCAATTCCAGTCCTCGCACCCCACTGCTCTGTATATTTTGCACGTTTCTCTTTGTTAACACACCTGATTCAGATAATCAGCTCGTTAGAAATGAACTCCGTGCATGAACTGTGTTCCAATTGTTCATTGCTCCCTACTCCCTGAGCAGGGGAAATCTGTGACATCATATACCTCTGTAAATTAATACAATTTAAATTCAAGTCTTGCACACTTCAATGCACTTTGATTGGAACATATAGCTACGTTTGCTTCGAACTGGAATCATGGCTGAATATCCTGTGATGTCCACTTCGCAGGGCACTTATGTTCGAATAGAACACATGTCTGAAGCGCTAAGATAAACGTTCAAAATGTGCAGAGCAGTGGGGCGCGAGGACTGCAATTGAGAACCGTTGCTTTACGGGAAACGCCGAAAATTCAGAACACCGGCGCAAGGCTGCTCACAGCGCTTGGTCACGTGTTGCACCAGAACCGTTTTCGGAACAGAAACTTAGAAATTGCTCACGGTTCCGGTTCTTTTCAAAGAACAAAACCGGTTCTGAATAAAAACTGGTTTTCGGTTCCCATCCCTACTAAGGACTCAGCTGCTCGGATTGAGTTGGGGAGGTCATTCCACCAGGAGGGAACATTTAATTTAAAAGTCTGTAAAAGTGACTTTGTGCTTCTTTGGGATGGCACACTCAAGCGACGTTCAATTGCAGAATGCAAGCTTCTAGAGGGCACATAAGTCTGAAGTAACAAATTTAGGTAAATGGGTGCAGAGCCAGTGGTAATTTTCTAGGCAAACATCAATGCCTTGAATTTTATGCGAGCAGCTATTGGAAGCCAGTGCAAATTGATAAACACAGGTGTGACGTGTATTCTTTTTGGCTCATTAAAAATGTATCTTGCTGCAGCGTTCTGGATTAATTGTATAAGTTTTTAATAGAACTGGATGGAACACCTGCCAAGAGGGGATTGCAATAGTCCAGCCTGGACAGAACAAGAGCTTGAACAAGGAGTTGTTCAGCATGTTCCGAAAGAAAGGGTCTGATCTTCTTGATGTTGAATAAAGCAAATCTGCAGGATCAGACAGTTTTAGCAATCTGGTCTGAGAAAGTCAGCTGATCATTAATCATAACCCCAAGGCTTCTAGCTGTTTTTGAAGGAGTTATGGTTGATGTGCCTAACTTGATGGTGAAATTGTGATTAAACGATGGGTTTGCTGGAATCACAAGCAGTTCTGTCTTGGCAAGGTTGAGTTGAAGGTGATGGTCCATCATCCATCAAGAAATGTCTGTTAGACAAGCTAAGATGCGAATAGCTACCGTCGGATCATCAGGATGGAATGACAGGTAGAGTTGAGTGTCATCAGCATAGTAGTGGTATGAAAAGTCATGTTTCTGAATGACAGAACCTAATGATGCCATGTAGACAGAGAAGAGAAGTGGTCCAAGAACTGAGCCCTGAGGCACTCCAGGAGTTATATGTTGTGACTTGGACACCTCACCTCTCCAAGATACCTTGAAGGACCTATCTGATAGGTAAGACTGAATCCATTGAAGTGTGGTTCCTGAGATGCCTTTTGCCAGTAGGGTTGATAGGAGGATCTGGTGGTTAACCGTGTCAAAAGCAGCAAACAGATCAAGCAGGATAAGTACTGAAGATTTGGATTCCGCTCTTGCCAGTTTTAGAGCTTCAACAACTTAGAGCAAGGCAGTCTCAGTTGAATGTCCATTTCTGAAGCCAGATTGGTTGCTGTCAAGGAGGTTGTTGTTTGTGAGAAATGTAGAGACTTGGTTGAACACAGCTCGTTCAAGTGTTTTTGCAATGAAAGGAAGAAGGGAAACTGGTCTTTACTTCTCTAAAAGAGATGGGTTGAGGGTGGGTTTCTTAAGTAGTGGAGTTATACGAGCCTGTCTAAATGATGAGGGAAAAACACCAGTGTTGGAGGGATTTGTTGATGATGTGAGTGAGTGCAGGTACAACTGCAGGAGAAATGGCTTGAAGGAGATGATATGGAATAGGATCAAGCGGGAAAGTAGTAGGGTGATTAGAAAGGATGAGTTTTGAGACTTAGGTAAATGTAAATGAGTGTATGTTTGCTGATGATATGAGCTTGATTGATTTTGGTTTGGAAAATTGTGCACTAATATGTTTAATTTTATTAATGAAAAATGTGGCAAAGTCGTCAGCTATTAAAGTTGAAGCAGGAGGGGGAGGAGGAGGACAAAGAAGTGAGGAAAATGTTTTAAAAAGCATGCGAGAGTTAGACGAATTGTTAATTTTGTTATGGTAGTATGTCATTTTAGCAGTGGAGACATTAGCAGAGAAGGAAAATAGGAGTGACTGATACACATTAAGGTCAGTAGTATTTTTAGATTTGCGCCACATCCTTTCAGCAGCTCTAAGCTTAGAACAGTGTTCGCGTAGAACAACAGATAACCAAGGGGCAGAAGGGGTGTTACGGGCTGGCCTGGAAGATAAGGGGCAAACAGTGTCTTAACAAGATGTAAGAGTGGAGCAGAAAGTATCAGTAGCACTGTTATCATCCAAAGATGCAAACAGTTTAGGGGAAGCAAGTGGAGATGAAACCATTGCAGATAAAAGGGAGGGTGAAAGTGTGCGTAGGTTACATCGAAAGATGACATGTGGAGGGGTAAGTGATGTGTCAGTGACAATGTTGAGGTTAAGAGTGAGGAGGAAGTGATCCGACGTGTGCAGTGGAGTAACCAGAACATGATCAGTAGAGCAGTGTCGCATATAAATAAGGTCCAGTTGGTATCCTGATTTGTGAGTAGCAGTAGTTGACACTCGGTTGAGATCAAAAGAGGCAAGCAAAGTGTGGAAATCAGTATACAGAGGTTTATCTAGGAGGATGTTGAAATCTCCAAGCATAACTAGGGGAGTACCATCCTCAGGAAAGGTTGAGAGCAACACATCAAATTCATCCAAAAAGTTACCCAGTTACCCAGCCAGAAATGACATGTGGTGGCCAGATTGGTTAAGTACGTATTCCATGGTTACTGTGTGGGCATGGGCTTTGGCTGGGTGAAATCAGTGGGTCCCATGTAGGTTTTGTGGTATGAGTCCCACATAGGAAGCCCTAATGAGCTGATTACATGGGCCCCATAAGGGACAGGCATGGGCCAACTGGGCATGGGTTTGAACTGGGAACACATATATGGGTCCTGCATAACATATTCATGGACCAAATGGGCAAGGGTTTGATCTGGGAACACATATATGGGTCTTGAATGGCATATTTATGGTCCAAGTGGGCATGGGTTTGAACTGGGAATGCATATATGGGTCCTGCATAGAATTGTTATGGGCCAAGTGGCCATGGGTTTGAACTGGGAACACATGTATGGGTCCTGCATGGCATATTTATGGGACAAGTGGCCATGGGTTTGAACTGGAAACAACATATAAGGGTCCTGCATGGCATATTTATGGGCTGAGTGGGGATAGCCAGATGGGTTTGATCTGGGAACGCATATATGGGTCCTGCATGGCATATTTATGTTCTAAGTTGGGTTTGAACTGGGAACACATGGGTCCTGCATGGCAGAGGCGCAAAGTAACTATGTAGGCCTATAGAGTTACGTAATTACTTACTGTACAATTTTTAGTAACTTGTAGTCACTCTACATGTAGGCTAATCAAGCATGTTGAGATTGAGTAATTGTAATTCAATACATTTCAAGTCATGCTAGTCACCGAAGAACAAACATTGCATGTAGATGTCATGCTAGTCACCAAAGAACAAACATTGCATGTAGATCTTTTGCCAAAACAATCCATCAGTAATTTTTGTTAGTCGTGCAGAAAATGAAAAATGTAACTTCCCAAAAATGTAAAAAACATCAAAATAGGTCAAAGTTTACACTGTGTTGAATTATGCTGATTAGTGGACTCTCAGAAAGGTTGCAGGCCTAATGTAACACTTCAAATAATAGTCCAGTCCCAGACGCCTGTCCCTTGGGTTAGAAACACATATTTAGACAACTAGGGATGCTCGATATTATCGGCCGATATTGGTAAATATTGGTATCGGTTTAAAGTTCCTTACAGAGCCCACTTTTAAGCCCGTAGGGGCAGGCGCAGTGGATAAGACGCATGCCTTTGGTGTGAAAGACCCGGGTTCGAATCCACTGTGAGACACCAATGTGCCCCTGAGCAAGACACTCCAGAGGCGTGTGACCTCTGACATAAATAGCAATTGTAAGTCGGTTTAGATAAAAGCTTCAGCTAAATGAATAAATGTAATGTAAATGTAAACCCCTTTAGGCATGTGGGGGCCAAATGGGTCTGACATGAATTACCCAGTTAAGATCCCACATAACACCCTCATAGATCCCTTTTAAAGCCCATCTGGGCATCCATGGCTAGATCCTGCGTGCAAACCCACTTTAGACCCAGTTGGGCAGGTGGGGCCCAAATGGGTCTGACATGAATTGCCCAATTAAGACCCATACAGTACCCTTACAGGTCCCACTTTTAGTATGTCTGGGCTTCCACGGCTTGCCCCAATATGGATCCCGGGTGCAAGCCCATAATGGGGCCCACATTTGCCGCCCATGAAGCCCTCATCTGGGCCCCACATGTCATTGCTGGCTGGGTAGTTATAGACATACTAATTCATTTGAGTGTGTATAATTCTGTATGTGTGTATCTGTGAGTGTGTATGTGTGAGTGGATCTGTCTGTTTTGCACTTTTGATGTTTTAACATCTTAATTGTTATCCACTTTTTTTACTGCATTGTAGTTGAATTATTGCTATTACTATACATATTTGCTGTGTCACAGTCACACCAGTGCATCTGTGTGTGAGTGTTTGTGTTTGTGTTTGTGTTTGTGTGTGTGTGTTCTTGTTTTTGTGACATATCAGGACACAACTCTGTATAATGACATGGGTATGACACAGGTATTACAAGGAGAGGGTGACTTATGAGGACATAACCCATGTTCCCATTTTTCAAAACGCTTATAAATTAAAATAAATATATGAGTTTTTTTGAGAAAGAAAAAATGCACAAAGTTTCCTGTGAGGGTTAGATGTAGGTGTAGGCTTGGTGTAGGGCCATAGAATATACAGTTTGTACAGTATAAAAACCATTACGCCTATGGGATGTCCCCACTTTTCACAAAAACAAACATTATCTGACTGTTTGTTCTTTGTCGATTTCCCATCTTCTTTTTTACGACCACTTAGCCTGCTCGAATCATGCCCTCAATTTTTGCCATAAAAGTAACCAAGTTTCGTAATATTCTGGTGAAGCTGTGATTTAAAATAATTCAAAACAGAACATTTTCAGGTCAAAGGTGACCAAATTCATTAAGAAATTGAAAACAAGCTGGAGTGAAACACTGAGGTATGAAAATATTAAACATCTTGTTTATGTAACTAACTTTCTAAAATCATATTCAGAGTTTATTTTGCATATTGGGATACAGATCCTGTATTATTTGTTGATAAGCAGATTTATTTTTAATGAAACATTATCATCCACCAGCCTTTAACTCAGCATTTATTATTGTCATCTGCATTAACCTTCCTCTGACGGATGACAATAAAGAGAGTAAAACACACACATGATGTGTGTAATATGGCATTGTGTCGACATTGCTTCAAAATTAAGCTTGATATTCAAAAACTATTACACTGAGTTTGGTTTTACATTGAATTATTTCCATTTTGTTTACACATAGGAATTTTACTAACTTAAAAGAAGGGGCTAAAAAATGCATTGTACTTACGGTAATAAAGAGATATTTAACATTTGTTTGAAAAAAAAAAACTAATCTGCATTAGTTTTATATTAACTGAACAGAGATGACATCACTGAATTCAATGATGAACTGCCTTTAACTATCATTTTGCATTATTGACACACTGTTTTCCTAATGAATGTTGTTCAGTTGCTTTGACGCAATGTATTTTGTTTAAAGCGCTATATAAATAAAGGTGACTTGACTTGACTTGACTAGTGGGAGACAAATGCATAAATAATGTATAGCTGTGTTTGTATTTTATAGCTAATCAATTTAAACAATTTTTCAACAATTTTACACAATCAGCCTCACATGATTTGCTGATATGCAATATCTATAAATTGTGAAACAGCAGAAGGTCTTGCCAAGTAATTTTATTTGGTCCACAGCTTTGCCTCATGTACCTTCAAAAACATCAATTCCAGTATTTTTGTATTTGATCTTCCCATGCAAAGAGCATGTTTGCACAGATTATTTGCTTTGCTGTGGTTCAGTTTGCTGACTATGTAACATGGGTTACAACAGCACTTCCAACTGACCTAAGCTCACAATCATCAATGTTTTCAAGCTAGACTAGATCACATACAAGAGTAAAGCATTACAACTCCCTCATGTTAATATTATTGCATGGTACAAAAAATGCATTTGCATTTTTTAGGTGTATGCAGACTTCTACTGCTTGCACACATTTTATTTGTTCAAGTTTTTGCTGTACATAATCTAAAGTTGAAACTATTTATCATCTGGAAATGTGTATAAACCTTTACTAAACATTTAGTACATTTATGGGAATTGGACATTTTGCTGCTGTAACAAAGTGTGAATAAAAGTTGATTAGTTGAGTGTATTCATATTCTTACTTAATACATAAAAACAAGAAATCATAGCAACAAGAACAGCATTTTAAAGGGGAAAAAAAACTTTAAAACATTTACTCTTGATAGATTTATGATACAATATGAGGTTACACTTTATTTCAGAAGTCCACTTTAGACTGTCTACTTACCATAAGTAACTTTGCAATGATGAGTCGACTCCCATTAATGTATTTGTAGGCAGTTATGTTAGGGTTAATAAAATAAGATAACATACTTGCAAATTTACCTACAGTCAGTAGAATGTCTAGAAAACTATTTTTAGTTTGTAGAAGAAGAAAAGTGGACCAGTCCCCGGTGAGTGATACCAAATATGCCCAAACATTTCCAAGCACATTATCTCATATTTGTAGCTATTTGAATATTTATTAACTAATGATCTTTTAAACATTACATGATATCTGTTACTGATTTAAACAAATTGTTGATAATTAATGATAATTTACTTTGTAAAGATTTCCAAAAAAGACAATTTGCACTAGTTTTTACTAGAATTTTCACTACAGCAAAGCTCAGACTTTTAAATGACAATATATTACTTTATGATCCATCATTGGTTATTATTATTATTTAGACAAATCAAACCTCTATTTAAACATATAATACAAATACCCCTATGTGATCCCAAATAAACATCATGCAGCAAACGTCCTGCCCAGAACTGTCAAATATTAACTAAGTTAAAGACTTTGTCTGGCAAGTTTCTTCATATCCCAGTGTGAACAAACTGACAGACTGGAGAAAATGGAATCAAGTCCTGCTTTTTTGTGTCTTTGGCTGTGCTTCATTGTTTATGCTTCTACATCAAATGGTGAGGCATCTCTTTTTGAAAAGAATTATTAAATTATTAAATTCAAATTACAGGAAAGATGACATTTTCTAATGGTCTAACAGGTTGCTCTGAGATCCCAGTGGTCGAGAATGCAGTGGTTTCTGAAAGCTCAAAAAAAAACCAATACTCTGAGGGTGATACACTTGAATACAATTGCGAACATGGCTACATCTCTCAGAGAAAAATAACCTACCAGTGTACCAATAATGAATGGAAAAAAGGTCGTGATGTTAAATGTTCACGTGGGTATATAAGACACACACACACACACACACACACACACACACACACACGCACATACAATTTATAAATCTCTGGACTGATGTACAATACTTTTAAAATCTAATTGTATGGATCTGAAGTAACCTGAGTTGCTTGTTATCAAGTAATAATTTCCTTGGCTTTCAAAGGCTGAATTCTAAGAATTCTATCTTTTGCTTCTGATTCATCATAAGTCAAACCCTGTGAGTCACCTCAAGATATTCTAAATGGTCGTTACATTATCGAAAAGGGAAGAAACTTTGTTTTTGGAACAACCATCAAGTATATCTGCAATGATGGGTAAGTATGTAGGTTCATATTTAGATGGAGTTATATAAAAAAAAAAAAAAAATCTTATGAGATGTATTTTCAAGATACCAGATTATGAGTCGATTTGACACCAGAACATGTCGGGAAGGTGGATGGGACAATCAGTTACCTGAATGTGAAGGTACTAAATTATATCACCTAAACTCTTAAAAATAAAGATTTCAAAAAGGGGTTTTCACAGCGATGTCACAGTTTTTTTTTATTCCTTTTTTTAATGTGAAGAATATTTGAATAATTGTAAGAATACCATAAAGAACTGTTTGTGTAATAGAACGGTTCTTCATGGAACTAAAGATTCTAATTGAAAAAAATCCCCTAAAATGCAGGTGACATCAAATATTTCTTTACATTGTGTATATCCTGGGTGGACTGAAATAACCATAATGGCCATCTGAGCTGCTGAAACCTTTTTCTCTTTAGAGGTATCATGTCAACGAATTGTCCCAGAAGGAAACGTCAGAGTGGCGGGACTCCCTGAGCACTCTGATGACTTCATCCGAAGTGGACACAGGTTGACATTTTCATGTGAGGGTAATGGACTGATTTTACGAGGACAGAAAGTAATCACCTGCCAGTCAAATGGAGAATGGAGCAGCCCATTACCAAAATGTGTTGGTAAGTTCACAGATTGTAAACACCTCTCTACATTGCGAGTAAATCACTCTCATGTAAGACTAAATTTAACGCTAGATGACAAAAAGTCTCTCTTTAGTCACATACTAATAAAACCTTAGATTTCACTCACCGGGGACTGAGTTAGAAGCTAAGAATAAGTTTAGCAACTTGAACGCTCAAAGCATTTTAGAGGCTGGTTCCATAGGTGGGAATACTGAATGACCAATGAAATGTCACACATCACTCCAATATAAAAATAAATTGCTTGATTGACTGATGCTTTTAGTTTTATCCTTTGTAAATACTATTTTGCAAATTGCAAATGCTCAATTTTACTTATTTTTATGACATATTTCTACGAAATATTGTTGTGGGATATTATTCGTATTATGCTTCCTATTTTATAATATTTAATTTTTTTTTGTGGAATTTGTTTATTATATTGTATATATTATTTTCTAATACTATTTTGTATAATGCTAAATAAAATACAGTGCAGTAATTAATTAAGTAGCTGTGTTCTGATTAAATAAAAACCACAGATTAGGCTATTAGGGAAAGATGAATACTTCATTATAACTCATCAAAAAATGTATCAGCCAAATCACACACATCAAGTTTGTAGCACAGTTACTCCCAACCACTGGAACTCATAAAATTGTAAAAGCTTTTGAGTGGATAAAATGTGGCCAATTGTCTGCTTTCTCTAGAGGCAACATGTCTTCTGCAGTCGAACAGAACAGTGGGAGACTTAAAAATTAAGGGACTCCCTGATATTGAGGGTCCCGTCAAACCTGGACACAAGCTAACTTTTTCATGCACTGGAGAAGGGATGACATTAAACGGAGAGAAAGACATCACCTGCCTGTCAAATGGAGAATGGAGCAGCCCTTTTCCTATATGTCAAGGTAAGCACACAGAAAATAAAAGCTTCTGATTGGCTAAAGATAGATCTGTGGTACACATATGCATGCTTCTTACACCATATCAACAAATACACTGACTTTAACTCAACTTTTTTATTGAAGAAAGATAAGTTATCAAAGAGCAATAACTTCAGGGTGACCCAAGGCCAAAATAACAAACATATATATATATATATATATATATATATATATATATATATATATATATATATATATATATATATATATATATATATATATATATATATATATATATATATATATATATATATATATATATATATATATATATATATATATATAAATAACCTAAGCAATGGAAAACAAATTACAGAAAGAAATAATTTCACAAGCAAGGTCAACAAAATAATTTGAAAATTGAATTAATACACAATAAACGGAAGTGGTTAGTTCAAAATTGACACTAAGCACAGAATATTTAAGGATCAGTTAAATGTATACAGTATAGTAACCTATAATAGAGAATAGCCTATAAAAAAGAGAAACCAATCTTTAAACCATGACAACACAAAGGATCTGTCATCAAGAGAAGGAATCAGGAGCTCTTCCACGCTGAGGTTTTATTAGCAGCGTTTGCAAGGATCACTATTTCTCATGCTCACATAAGGTAAATGCTACACTTTGGTGAAAAATTCATCAGTACTCAAATCTCTTTTGATTTGGGCCAAGAAAAAAATCACCTAGCGATGACCAGAACAAACTAGCAACAACATAGATAAACACAACCAACACGGTGACTGTTGGCAATCATAAAATAAACTCAAATTTTCTTCAGAAAGTCTCATTTTGATCTTTTATATAATATATAGACACATACACATCTCAATAAATGTGGTGACACAGTGAAACACAACGTAGCTGACGGATAAACATACAATATGTTGCACAATATATAATATTATGTTTGTATATCACATTTATTTACAAAGCCTTTCTGAATTCTTTCATGAAAGTTCATTGACCATAAAACCCAAATGTGGGTCTATATTTGAAGTAAAGTTAGCTCTCATTAAACTGCTTTGCTTTATTCCAGTAAAACTGTAACAGTTTTCTTTCAATAATTATTGAATTTTATTTTTTTCATCTACAGAAATTGCCTGTGAGGGGGAACAACTCATTAATGTTGAAATTCTATATGGACATCCAAGTATTGTTTCACCTTACAGACCTCGACATGTTTTACTTTTTCGATGCACTGATGTGAACCTGAAGCTTTACGGACGTCGAGCAATTGAATGCCAGTCAGATGGAAAATGGGATTACCCGTATCCGACATGTAGAGGTATGAAACAATTATATATTTGCTTTAAAATTTTACAAAATGTTGGGATGTTTATTATGTATAATGTAAAATACACATATATTATATTCTTGATACAAAAAAAGTAAAATCAGAAAAAAAACTGGCTAAAAAAATTAAAAAGTAAAATAAAAAAGTAATGACAAGGTTAGCATATATGCGTTATTCATTAAAACATCTATGATTTATGGATCAAACCCTCAAAACATGAACCCAGTCCCAAACTGGCAATTATTTTTGAAATTATTTTGTTTTCTGTCTTTCTTCATCTCTTGGTGAGCTGATGGACAGCTGGGTAGCACCAGTCTCCACTATACAGCAAAAAAAATTATATATATATATATATATATATATATATATATATATATATATAGACAAACTGGTTACCGATGGCCATTAACCAGTCATTGTGGTGGCTGCACAAAATTAACCTGAAAAGCTACAGTACTGTTAAAATCGAAGGCACTTGTGTAAAATGCTGTAAAATTAAGATAATAACAGAATAATGTCAAAAACTTTTCTTGATCAATTAACTTCTATTAATTTAATTAAATCATAATTTGGTGTGACTTCCCAACCCGGTCTTACAGCATTTTGTGACAGTCACAAATTTTTGTTCTATCGATTTGTGTTCATTGACACGAATATCCCTTTTATTTCAAAGCAGTTAAATCCCAGCCTCAGACGATTCAGGCATACAGTACTTAGGTATAAACCTACACATAGTCTAGGAGTCTGATCAAAAATGTTAGGAATATGTCAGACGAACTTCTTAAGATTTCTTGCATGTACAATATTCATACCATTTGCTTTCATTAAATGTTTTTAAATAATTTTTGTTTATTTGTTTTTTTTTTTTTACACAAAAAAAAAAAAAACCTGATGAGTTCCATTAACAAACATTACAGCTTTTTATGATTGCTTAGGCATGATTTTTAAAACAAGCCTAATTTTATTAAAACACTACACAAAATTGACACATAGACACACACACACACAAGTATCTTTTGCAAAATGAAATACGTCATTCAAAATTGTACAATAATTGAACAAAACCCAGTTTTAGTACCATATGGCACTCACATGGTTCATACAGTTGGATTCAGTTTGAACCACTTATAAGGAGGTTAAAATATTGTGAATTTTTTAATGAAAGATCAAAAGGATAAACAATGCAGAATTATTTTCACAGCCACCTTTGCTCATATTTACCAAAGGTGCCAATATTAGTGTAGGGCACTCAGGGGCGTAAATTTTATCTAACAGCAGAAGGAGACTATAAATATACAATTTCCCAAGAGCCGTTTTTGAAAGTGGACACAAATAATCCAGCTAAAATAGTACTTGTAAGGACAAGTATAAACAGAGGAAAGCCTTACAACTATTAGTTCAGGTGGGAGGCCGGGCCAAATTATACAACTTCGGTCATGTCAGCGGTCTTGTCCGTTGTAGACATTACTATCCATCAGGCAGGTAACGTTATTATTACAAACATACATTTTACATTTACATTTATGCATTTAGCAGACGCTTTTATCCAAAGTGACTTACAGTGCATTCAGGCTAACATTTTTTAAATAATAGTGGACTCATCAATAAATACATTGGCATGGTCCGAAATAAAAACAAAATAATCACTTCATTTGATGTTTAAGTGAATAAAATAGCTTTGACAGCAGAGTTCCACAACTATTTATTTTGTTCTCGTTCACTGGACTCGTGTGTGTAGGTTATGCAGGGTTGCCAAGTTTTATCATTAAAACCCACCCAATTTCTACATAAAACTAGCCAAATTGTGTTTCGAGGGGGTTCCCCATGAAAAAAAAAATCACATTTCGGGAGGTAAAATACATGTTTTTCGGTGGTTTTCTCCGGTAAAAAGAAGATGGAGAATCAAAATGTTTCTAAACTTGAAACCTTTTTTTTTTCCCCCTTTGCGTCGTTTTACTGCTTACAAAGTTAAAGTATAAAACATTGTTATTTACAAAACAATGCATGGTTTTTAATCATATTATAATCACGATTATTTGACGATGTAATGTTAGGTGTCATTGCATTTTCATGCGTTTTTTTTTTAAGCATATCAAGTTGGCGCTACTTTATTCATTCAAAATATTGTGGAAATACAGTGACCTGGGAGGAGACATGTTCGATTCACTTAGTTTTGTTGTGGCCACGACATATTAACTCGTGCGAACATGATAATATGTCTTGGCCACAAAATATTAATTAATGGGAATGTCATATTAACTCATGGGAATGTGATATTATGTCTTGGCCACAAAATATTAAATTGTGGGAACGTCATATTAACTCGTGGGAACATGATGTTAGGCCTTTGTCATAGCCAAAATATCATTTAGCGGAGGTGATGACATCCTTATGTCATGGCCATGATATCCTATGTTGAGGGAACAACATCCATTTCTTGTGGCCACGACTTCTTTTGTTGAGGAAACAATTTTTATTTTATTTTTTTGGGATTATCCCAGATGGACATTTAACATTTAATTTATTCTTATTATTCTTATTATATTAACATTTTTATATTTATTGTTATATACTGTATGTTTATTTCCCATTTTAATTTGTGTATCACTTTAACTAACTACCATTCTGTATAAGTATGCTATTATTTGCTACCATATATTTTGTAAATACTATAAACTCCTGACAATAAGGCCTATTCCAATAAAGTTTTGACCAGTCAGCATAATCAAACATTTAATGACACGTGTAACATTTACAGAAGACTATTTACAAAGCTATTCAGGATGTTAAAGGTCCCCTTCTTTGTGATCCCATGTTTCAAACTTTAGTTAGTGTGTAATGTTGTTGTTAGAGTATAAATAATATCTGTAAAATTCTAAAGCTCAAAGTTCAATGCCAAGCGAGATATTTTATTTAACAGAATTCGCCTACAAAAAACGACCCGTTTGGACTACAGCCCTCTAGTTCCTGCAGTAATGACGTCACTAAAACAGCTTTTTGACTAACCTCCGCCCACATGAATTCACAAAAAGGGGGCGTGGTCTTGTTGCGCTCCGACGGTGAAGAGGAAGAGCTGCGTTTGTGTTTGCCATGTCGTTGAAAACGCTGTTATTTTCATCTAGGAGTCCAATCTTTGTTTGGGCTTCCCAGGGACGCTGTACTTGGAGATTAATGCTTATAATTTATGTTTAACTCGGTTCCCGAAAATTATAATCCACATGTAAAACAAGGATAGCTTGCTGAGGACAGCTTCCTCAATCTCAATCAGTTTAATGCCGGATTCGCACAAAGATTATTCTTGAAAGATGGGAGCAGTTCCCTCTTTGTCTGGAGAAGGCGTTGTTTATGGACCACAACCGGTAAGTGTATTTTATTATTTAAGTTGGTGCATTTAACAGTTTCTGTAACTTATTACACAAAGGGCAACGCTGTTTAGCTTTGTTAACTAGATGTTAGGGCTGTGCAAAAAAACGAATGCGATTTTCATTCGCATCTCGTCAGTAAAAACGCTCCTGTGATTATAAGTACATCTCCAGCACATGCTCCTGCCCACTTGCTTCTCAAAACGAGTCCAATCGCGTTTCCAGGAGGGCAGCCTGGTCTAAGCTGGTGTCGAATCACAACACAGGCACCGCTGGCCCAATCAGAGCTCGTTACATATTTTTGAAGGAAGGACTTTATAGAACAAGGAAGTCATCAGCCAGTTTTTGACAGTGAAAACAGCGGTATACAGATAGGTGAATTGTGTGAAAAATACTGTTGTTGTTTTTTTACACGCGAAACATGAACACATGTTATATTGCACACTGTAAACACAATCAAAGCTTGTTGCCTTCCAAAGAAGGGGGAAAAATATAAACAAATATAAAAATATAACCATCAATAACAATATGCTAACAATAATAATAATAATATTCAAATATTACGAGGAAAAGGGGATAATTTATTGGATTTAAAAGACTGTGGGATGGATAAAAATGTTTTCTTGTAGGCATTTTATTACTTTATATAACATTTATTCATGGTAAACTTAATTTGAATGTTGTCTATATCACGTACAATACGGTCTGGTTGCCAAGTCCTATAGTTAATATACTAATTTAATAATGTAGTAATTTCTGTAATGATGAATTTAATAATTTCTTAATTCAAAATAAAATATGAATAATTCCATCTCTGATAATCCTGGGTTATGGTCACACAGATTTGTTTATGCATTAAACTCATGGCCATGAAAACAAAAATGTAATTCCCTCAACATAAGAAGTCATGGCCACAATGTTGAAGGGTCATTCCAAACCAAAGTGCTCAAACTGGCCACTTCAAAGGGCCCATCAGAATGAAGGATTTTAAAGGGTACAACTGTTGGACACTTCGGTTCCCCATGATCCTTTGCATGATGACGGCACCTCCGTATGAGAATAGGATGATGATGCATAAGGGCACTGCAAGAAACAGTTGTTTGGAGCCCTACACCCTCCAGAGGGTAAATCTTTTGAAGGGATTAGGGCATAGGGATGAGCCCTTCCAAATGGAACAACAGAGCGGCGCGTTTAGAGAGCCATGTAAAATTAATTTAAATATCTCGGACCAGATAAAAACATCTGTTTTAGTTCTGATTATCATGTTTGTAGCTAGGGATGTGACGGTATGAAAATTTCATATCACGATTATAGTGACCAAAGTTATCACGATTATCAATATTATCACGGTTTTGTTAAAATGAGATGGAAATGTTCAAAAAGAACTGATACACACACTGAAAACATTTGAACAAGTTTTATTTTTTGAAAATCAACAAACAACAAATATAATTAGCAGCTATATGAACTTGTTTTAAGCATAAACATTAAATTAACATTAACATGGATCCCTGAGAGGTATAAGTTTTCCTAGTGCAGGTTTTAATGAACAGTACCTTAAATAAGAACATCAAATGCACACATAAAAACAACACAAGTAAAGCAATCTGTGCATCATGTAACAACAATACAACCATATGTAAACGAATCAAATGAACAGCAATGATTGGTTGTATATCTGTTCTCATCTTCTAAAGAAAAAAGTGCAGCTGAGCTGACCTAACATTAGTGTTATATATGCATCTTCGTTCACTTGAGATTGAAATGCAAAAATGTCAGCATATTTACTTTGTCTGGTTTAAGAAGTGCTCTTTGAGGAGAGACAATATGCCCGCTGGCACTGAACACTCTCTCTGATGGAACGCTGGTTGCTGGGATGCACAAAAGCTTCCTGGCAACCCTGGCAAGGTGAGGCAGCTCTGATGCATGACCCCTCCACCACACCAGTGGATCCTCTTCTGCTGGAACTGGGGGCAGAGACAGGTAGACTTTGATTTCTCCTTTCACACGGTCTTCTAGAGTGGTTGGAATCTGACCCTCTTCACCTCTTTGCTGCCTTGTTGAAGTTATCCTACTCAGCAACCCGGCTAGGCCTTTCCCCTCCGATGCTGCTGGTGGAGTGCTGGTGGAGGTGCTTTGTGGTTCTTCCCTGACTTGTGCAGCCAGCTTCACAGCTTCCTGGACACAGTCAGTTTCAATTTTTGAAGCCTCAGACTCATCTAAAGCGCTCCTTTTGAAGCGGGGGTCAATGAAACAAGCCATGTTCATGACTCTCTTAGCCTTCTCTGGGTATCTGCTTTTGAGGTCTTCTCTCATTACATTTTTCATCTCCTTGGTCAGGGATGTATCTGTGTCCTTTTCCTCCAAAACATCAGAATTAATGTGGTCCAGGACAGGCTTGATTGCTGACAGCGTTACTCGTGTTTCTGAGGCAAGTGCATCTGTTAACTTGCTCAGAGGTTCGAGGAGCTGGCAAAGTTGCTCCATGACAGTTATTTCGGTATCCTTGGGCATTAGATGCCATGTTCCTCTTTCTCCAGCCAGTGTTGCACAGACTGGTTGCTGCTGACTAAGAAAACGCTCAACCATCTTGTGTGTAGATCCCCATCGAGTCACCACATCATGAATTAGAGCCTTCTGTGGCATGTTGAGGGTAGCTTGTTTTTCCCTCAGTTCTCGCCTTCTCTTCCAGCTCCTTGAAAAGCCCTGGACCAGATGACGGCAGGCCTTGACTGCTTTTTCAACTCTCTGAATTTTCAAAGCCTTTGAAATGGCCAGATTCAAATTATGGCCAAAGCACCCAAGCCACACTTCTGAGAAATCTTCAAATGCCTTTATCATGTTTGTTGCATTGTCTGTGGTTATGCAGACCAGGTCTTTTTTGTTGATCCCCCATTCTTCCAGCATGTTCTCAAAAAACTCGCTGATGTTTTGAGCTGAGTGATCTTCTGGGAAGAATTGAGTTTCGAGGCAGTTTGATTCCAGTTGCCAGTCTGGGGTGAGGTAATGGATAGTGACGCTTATGTAGGGTTGACCACCACCGCTTTCACTAGTCCAGAGGTCAGTAGTTGCAGCAAACCATGTTCCTTGAGCTAATTTTTTTACAACAGCAGCTTTGACCTGGTTGTACAGGTTTGGTATTTCAGTTTTGGAAAAATATTTTCGTGATGGCACTTTGTAGTGTGGTACAGCAACTTTCATCAGCCTCAGAAAACCAGGCCTCTCAACAATTTGAAATGGCATCATGTCCTTTGCAATGAAAAATGAAATGGCTGCAGTGAGGTCTTGTGCATTTTTTGATGTGGGTGCATAAGCAGTCTGCCTTTTAAATGCTTGTTCAAGTGACTGTGTCACAACTGTAGATGATGAGGGAGTCGAGGGACCAGAAGCATCACTAGGTTTGCCTGCTGCACGCCCACTCTGTAAACAAAGAAATAGCAAATGTATTCTTATTATTAATGATAATATTATTCACTCATGCATATGTGTGTGCATGACCGAATATTATTAATATAAATAATATTAATAATAAATACATTTCACACACACACACACACACACACACACACACACACACACACACACACACACACATTAAATGAACAAATATGTTGGTTGGGTGACTAAACTATTAAAATACTTATTATGACCGTTATATATAAATAGCAACGCATTATAACACAGCGCGCCTGCATGTCTAGAATCACCGCGGGCACGACCTCTGGTTTCATTCATATGTACGTCTTGCGTCTCAGTTTTTGATTGTATTGAAAATCAAATCAGAGTAATTTAATAATACTACAATAATAAATGTTGAAGTGATCATATTGTCTCGACGATTGTTTCTTACACTCACTTTAACGTGCATAACTTAATGGATTTAGAAACCGGTAAGATTTAAAAACATTCATCACAATTCAATATGTCCCTGAAAATATTTCTGTGGTAAAGTTTGTCCGTTATGGATCAAAGCCACTTGCTGTAACGTTAAACCTTTTTCACGGAAGCTTTGCGTTGAATCACAAGTGAGATAATGAAATAATATTTAATCTCTAATCATTATTTTTTGTCCGCTTATTTGCCCAAGTTAGTTTTGGTACTAAGGTAAAAGTTAACTCACCTTGCATTCGCTATATAAGAGTGGGTGGTTGTCACGAAGATGACTTAGCAGATTCGACGTATTTCCCCCTTTTGCAGCGATTTTCCTCTTGCAAGATCTGCAGACAGGGTGCCCATCCTCGATTAAATTGCCATCAGGGCTCTTGTAATATCCAAAATACGACCACACCTCAGATTTTGTCCTCTTGGATGGCTGAAAAATCTCCCGTGCTCTGTCACTGCCTTCCGCCATGTCTTCTCATGCAAAACTCAATGTTGCTTGCGCGCTGCAGCGAGCGCCTGCGTCAAACTGATTCTGGCTGGACAGGATTTATCGCGAGTTTTCAAAATCACGATAATCAAACACGGTTGTTATGATAATTAAATTTGAAACGATAATACTAACCGTCAGGACATTTTATCGTGGTTAATCGTAAAACCGGTAATCGTCCCATCCCTATTTGTAGCGCTGAAATCATGAGTTTTAAAACCGTTTAAACTTTTGATACACAGTTTTCTGCGAGCACACATCCAAAACACATGGACCGGAATCGGTATGGAATTACATTTGATTCAATAAAAATGAACGAAACTTTATAAAACTGAACGTAACTTTTTCAGAAACTATCAAAAATATGCCATTACAAAAAAAAAACAATGAAAATGAAAAAAATTCACACAGTTGCACAAATGTAACAGGCTTTTCAAATATGCTTAATTTTTGTTAATGTTTTTCAAAGATTCGTTTTCGCTGATCGTGGATTCTGAATGCATTGCCACAGATTTCGCGTTTGCTTCGCAGTTTTTCGTTTGGATTTTTGACACAAACCTCTCGTGGGGGCGGGGTTAACAGTGATCTACTCTGATTGGATAGTGAGCTTATGATGGACAGGTGCTCTCTGACCGGGAAGTACAGACGCCACTCAGTGGCGCACACATTGGAAAGCTCTCGCGGTGATTTGTATTAAATATGTTAATAATATTTGGCCTTCGATCGTCTCAGTCTGTAAAGATGAGCTCTTGTCCTTCAAGGCAGCTTGAAGTAAGCTTGTGTTACTGAATGACAATAATTACCCGCAACAACTGTTGCACACTGTAACATTAAAAACTTGTATTGATGTTATTGGTTACTTCAGTAACACAAGCTTACTTCAAGCTGCCTTGAAGAACAAGCGGAGGAGGAAGAAGATGCCGCTCGTATCTCCTCCTGAGAGCTCATCTTTACAGACTGAGATGTTCGAAGGTCAAATATTATTTACATATTTAGTAATACAAGGCACGACATATTGCATACAAATCACCGCAAGCTTTTTTTTCTTTTTCTTTTTTTATTAATGCAGAGAACAAAAACATACAAAAGTATAAACATACATCACATAATATCAACCAAAAAAAAAAAAAATAATTACACATGATCAAAGGAGGAGCAAAATCTAACAGTCCTTATAGCTTTCTTATTAGTAGATACTGAGATTACATTCAAATAGTTTTCGATTTCTTTTAGAAAAATAGAGAAGACAGGTTTACAGTTGGAGAATTTTGCATTTGTGAATGTGAAATTTGTTTAGGAAAAAAAATTAAATTAATAACAAAACTGATATTTTCGTTTGTGGGGTCAGAGTCATAATACCCAAATATAATGTTTTTCATATGTACTGAGAAGCCTGGCAATATCTTACACTTGGCAAACACACCAATGTCATCCTAAAGTTTCTGAGTGCAGTGACATGACCAAAATAAGTGTACAGTTTCTTCAGAACTCGAACAATAAGAGCATGTAAGATCAATGTCAGATTTAAATCTTTGTATAAACTTCTTTACAGGCTATAACCTATGTATGAGATTAAAATAAATGTCTTTCACTTTGTCTGTGAAAAATAATTTTTGGAGTAGAGACCAGATTTAATCACTGCGAGAGCTTTCATTATGCAGGGCGCGCGCCACTGAGTGGCGTCTGTACTTCCCGGTCAGAGAGCACCTGTCCATCAAAAGCTCACTATCCAATCAGAGTTGATCACTGTTAACCCCACCCCCACGAGAGGTTTGTGTCAAAACTCCAAACGAAAAATTGAGAAGCAAAAGCGAAATCTGTGGCAATGTATTCAGAATCCACGATCAGCGAAAATGAATCTTTGAAAAACATTAACAAAAATGAAGCATATTTGAAGAGCCTGTTACATTTGTGCGACTGAGTTCATTTTTTCATTTTCATTGTGTTTTTCTTCTTTTGTAATGGCATATGTTTGATAGTTTCTGAAAAAGTTATGTTCAGTTTGATAAAGTTACGTTCATTATTATTGAACTAAATGTAATTCCATAAATCGGCCGCCACAGCATGTGGGTACTAAACTAAGTTCCCTATCTGTCGGTCACTACGAGTTATGTTGAACGACATATGGGGTCTCACTTGGGAGGCCAATCATCTCTGAATTTAAGAGAAAACGCCAATGAAAATTGGCTAGTGGATTAACATACCTGAGCCACTCCCCGTGCCAACGGGTATAAATAGGGCGACAGGTGCATCCACTCATTAGATTTTTGCTTCGGAGCCGAGTGGTTGATGAGAGCAGTCACTACAAAGCCAATTCATCTTTGTTTTGAGGAGCTGTTCCTGGTCGGTGTGACGGCGCAGTACAACGGTGTCCCTGTGACGGCGATTCCCCTGGGCGCTTCGGGTAAAAAGAGACAGTTTCTAAAGGAGCAAATCACGGACGATTCGCGTCTTTTTCAAGATGCCGTTTCATCCGTTTCCTTCTGGATGCGGTCGTTTCCTGTCTTCGATTGACGGTCACGAGCGTTGTCTGCAGTGTCTGGGCGTGCAACACGCTGAGGCTGCACTCGTGGATGATTGGTTTCTCGGCGCGGAACGCGGCTCGCAACCTTGTTCTGCTCCGGTGCCTTTCTTCCCGGAGGTGCATGAAGAGGTGACAAAGTCGTGGACGGCCCCTTTCACGGCCAGAAGACGCTCGTCTCCCTCTTCCATCCTCACCACCCTCAATGGCGGGGCAGCCAGGGGGTACGTGGATGTTCCCCAGGTGGAGAGAGCGGTTGCGGTGCACCTGTGCCCACAAAACGCCGCCACTTGGAGGAATCGTCCGCGTCTCCCATCCAAGGCCTGTAAGCTGTCGGCCGCGCTCGCTGCCAAGGCTTACAGTGCTGCGGGCCAAGCTGCCTCCGCCCTGTATGCACTGTGAGCTAGAGCCCCTTCTACGAGGCAGGCCTATGCTCTGAAGTGGAGTCTGTTCATGAATTAGTGTTCTTCTTACCGAGAAGACCCCCAGAGATGCCCGGTCTGAGTCGTGCTTACTTTCCTGCAAGAAAGGTTGGAGCGTGGGCTGTCACCCTCCACCCTGAAAGTGTATGTGGCTGCCATTGCAGCCCATCACGATGCAGTGGACGGCCGGTCCCTGGGGAGGCATGACCTGATCGTTAGGTTCCTGAGGGGTGCCAGAAGGTTACATCCTCCTAGGACACCCCTGATTCCCTCCTGGGACCTCTCTATTGTCCTGGCGGGACTTCGGAGGGGTCCCTTTGAGCCGCTGGATTCAGTCGAGCTTAAGTTCCTGTCTCTCAAGACAGCGCTCCTGATCGCGCTCACTTACATCAAGAGGGTTGGGGACCTCCAAGCATTTTCGGTAAGTGAAGAGTGCCTTGTGTTCGGGCCGGCCTACTCTCACGTTGTCCTGAGACCCCGGCCTGGATACGTGCCCAAGGTTCCCACCACTCCCTTCCGAGACCAGGTGGTGCACCTGCAATCGCTGCCCCTGGAGGAAGCAGATCCAGCCTTGGCGTCGCTGTGTCCCGTAAGAGCGCTTCGCATATACGTGGACCGCACTCAGAGCTTTAGAAGCTCTGAGCAGCTCCTGGTCTGCTTTGGAGGTCAGCGGAAGGGGAAGGCTGTCTCTAAGCAGAGGTTGGCCCACTGGATAGTGGATGCAATCGCCTTGGCTTACCATTCCCAAGGCGAGCCGTGCCCCCTAGGGGTGAGGGCTCACTCCACACGGAGTGTGGCCTCCTCCTATGCGCTGGCGCACGGCCCCTTTCTGGCAGACATCTGTCGAGCTGCGGGATGGGCGACACCTAACACCTTTGCGAGGTTTTACAACCTCAGTGTAGAGCCAGTTTCTTCCCGTGTGTTGGGTAACAGGTAATTGGCGGGAAGGGCTGGCTCGGTGTCAAGCTTGCTGCGCCATTCCCCCTAACACGGGAATGTGAGCGCCTTTCTTCTCCCAGTAGAGTTCCCCGGTTGGCGTACCCTGGTCGAGCATCCTCCAGCACCCTCGGCAGTCAGACTTGGCGGAGCAGTCTGTCGCCAGGCCCAGTACTGGCGTTAGCATGCCCGGAGTTCCGGTCAGCCCCTGTACTGGGCTAGGTGTTCATATGGCTTGGTTCCCTAGGGGTAATCCCATATGTGTTTTCCACGGTAAGGTTTCCCTCTTGGCAAACCCGTGTCTTCCCTTGACAGACCCGTTCTGTCAATCTCTTCTGGCAGCCGTTCCATCCCTACTCCAAGGTAGGACCTGCCTCAGAGACCCCTTCCATATGTAGTACTGCCCCCTGGGTCAGTCCATATCGGTATATCCACGTCACCTCCCTACGGGTAGGATGTGGTCTCCGTAGCGACCTTTTCCTAAGGCTCGCTTCCCCATTGTCTTGCCAGCTGAAAGAACAAATAGGGAAGATTTGAAGCAATCTTTCTCTGAAGGTTGAAATCCCTTCCATTAACTTTATGTGGGCGGAACAGCAGCGTGGCCTTCTCCAGCAGCGATGTACTCACCCTTTGGCCCCTTCGGTACCAAGGTCTGTGAATTTGCGCTGGGGCTTTGGAAAGGTTACGATCTTAAGTGTAGCTTTTGTGGCACACCAGGGCTTGTCGACAATTGCAGCGCCACAGGGTTGTGACGATGTTCAGGTTGTGGCATTTTCCATAGGACCCCATATGTCGTTCGACATAACTCGTAGTGACCGACAGATAGGGAACGTCTCAGTTACGTACGTAACCCTCGTTCCCTGATGGAGGGAACGGAGACGTTATGTCCCCATGCCACAACCTTAATCCGTTCGCTGTTGCCGGGACACGTTCTCGGCTCCTCAGCGTAAAACCTAATGAGTGGGCGACCCTGTCGCCCTATTTATACCTGTTGGCACGGGGAGTGGCTCAGGTATGTTAATCCACTAGCCAATTTTCATTGGCGTTTTCTCTTAAATTCAGAGATGATTGGCCTCCCAAGTGAGACCCCATATGTCGTTCGACATAACGTCTCCGTTCCCTCCATCAGGGAACGAGGGTTACGTACGTAACCGAGACGTTCTCATTCACACACAAGTTTATGTTAAAATCACACATAAGTTACAAAAACATGTTGGTGAAGGTAAACTGCTGGGAAATAAATTGTAAAGGCTGTAAACATGTTTTTATTCTGCTGTAATGTTGGGGATTTTTACATGGGGAGTCTATGGGACTGACTCGCTTTTGCAGCCAGCCTCCAGCGGCCAGTCGACAAATCATAGTTTAGGTCATTTCTATGTTGGCTTCACAAAAGAGAGAGCGGGAGGATGCTGCTTGGTGTAAATTTACAGATTAAGGGGTGGTAATATTATAATGACATCCCTTCAGCGAAATCAGACACACTCGTTTTCTCAGAAAAAGGCTTCCCAAAACAAAGTTACTGGGTCAATCTTTTTCACATGTCCTTGGCTGGTAGATGTACTGGAGACCTGAAAAGAGAAACCTGGAAAAGTCAGATTTTCATGATATTTTATCTTTAAGTTCAACTTTTAAAAACATAAATCGAGACTGTGTGGTGGTTTTCCCCATATCACTGCATCTAATGTTTTTAATTGAAAATTGTACTCTTTGTGTTTGGTTTTTGATCCTTTATTAAACTGTACATACATGATGATGTTTTCTAATTGTTTAAAACTTAATTATATATGGTTTATAAACATTATTTCAAATATTATGCACTTTTTTTTCAATCACAAATCCAATAATTGCACACAAAATGCAAAATTCCTCACATCTAGCAAAATAATGCTGGATTCAAAACATCACTAACAGTGTGTGATATCTACTGATATACTGAACATGTATAAGCCAAGGCAGAAAGTCAACTTTATTTCTAAAGTGCTTTATACAATCTAGATTGTTTCACAGCAGATTCACATTAACTCCTGAGCTCCACTGCTCTCTGAACAAGCAAATGACACAGGAGAGTAGTGCGTTATATGTAATGGCAAATTCTTTTATATTTGTGTGTAGAATTACTATGCAAAAATAAAAATAAAATTTTTGAAGAGTTCAAAGTGTTTGCTTTTGCAAGATGCACTGTTAAACTGAACAGTGTAATTAATTAAATTAAATGAGTTAATGTCACTCAAATAACAATGAAAGTACTTTGGACTTTCTGTAAACTCAAAATGTTGCTGTAGTAAGGTAAACTTAAAATTATTGTTTTCTAGTTCCCAGCATGCTTTGCATCAGACAACCAGGAAAAAAAATCTAGAAATTAAGTGTTATTTTGTTTATTTTTACACAAGATTAACATAGAGAGAAAATGTAGTACTTAAAAGTTGTGTTATGTTACGATTCACATAGTTTTCTGTTATGTTAGTTTTGTAGTGTTACCGTTGTGGTGAAGAGTAGAGCCTGTGGTTAGGTTGAAGATGTTATTAAAAGCAGGTAAATCTTGTTTCAGATAGATGTGAAGTTCCACGTGACCAGCATATCTATAAGCCTTATGATAACTTTAATGGAGATCTGAAACAGGGAGAAAGAAGATCTTACCACTGTGAGTCTGGATATCGTGAAACAGCAGCAGAGGCAACATGTACACAAGACGGATGGACACCAGATCCACTGTGTGCCGGTATGTTCTGCTACTAAAACAGTAAAACTTAAAGACTATATGCTGCATCTTGTTTGGCTGTTTACACGCAAGTATTGTGAGTTATTTTGAAAACGACATTAATACAAGCTGTTGCGAACTAGCAGTTATTTATAAAGATCCGGATCAATGTGCTGTTAATGGAAGCAAGTTGGATATAATTATCATTGTGAGGAGTGGGATGGGATCATAGGAACCTGACTTGGCTCCCATGGCACTCAGCCCCGCCTACTTGTCATAAAAAAAATTTAAGCTCTACTAATTAAAAAATTGAGTTCTTTTACTCAAATATTTTGAGGCAATAAGTTTCCTCAAATGTTTTGATTATTCTTTTTTTGTGTGTGTGATGTTTTGACTGTTGTGTGTGTTTTGTGTGTAGAATCTTGAGAAATATAGCCATAGTTTCAAAAACTGTGTAACCATTTTTCAAAAAAAAAAACAAAAAAAAGACAAATGACAAGTAGATAAATGTAAGTAGATGAATAAGTCCAATTGGAGAATACTGTAATGACTGGTATTTCTTGTATCTCTAGATGTAGCATGTCTTTTCTTTCTTTTTTTTAAATCACTCAGACTTCTTAAAAGGTGATGTTATGTCTTCATTATTATTAATCGCACAGGTCTGTTGCTAATCAAAACGGCAAAATAAATTGGTTTGTAAAAATAAGAGAAAACTTGTTTTAGTTCGTTCAATTTAAAATAAAAAGCCCTTATCTAAACATCGTTCTCTGACATGAACTATTTACACTGAAAAAAACCTCATACAAAGTAATTTGGGTGTAACATTTAAATACAACATTATTATTTACTGTGCAGAAATAACTTGTGAGCTTCAGTCTACATCTGGAGTAAAAAAGATCATCCCAGAGAGAAAGACTATTTTCAGAGCTGGAGAAAGTGTGGAGTTTATCTGCTCTGAAAAAGGAAGGTATGGTACCAAAGAAACCAGAAAATCATTTAGATGCCAAGAGAACGGGGAGTGGATCCCACTAGATCCCACTGGATCCCATAGGCTTACGATCCGTAAGCCTGTTTGTGGAGGTAAGATTCTAGAGAAATGCTTCTAAATTTGGTGATGAACTCACTACATGTTATTAAAAGTAGGGATGCACCGAATCCAGGATTCGGAATCGGATTCGGCCAAATACTTGGCTTTTTGACAGGTTTCGGTTTTGATTGAACCTTAGAATTTTTTTTTTTTCACTGAACCGGACCCACGCTATGCCGGTCGACGTCACGCGGCCGTTGATTATGTGAAGGTGTTTACATCAGTGTTGCCAAGTCCGCTTATTATACGCGACTTTGGGCTTGTTTTTCTGTAAAGTCGCTTAAAAATATTGGAAGTCGCGGGTCGCGTTTTTTTGGGCTTGTTTCTAAAAGTGTAGTTGCTTATTTGGGCTTGTTCCCAGCTCCATAATAAGTTATCAAGCAGATATGTTCTATGTTATTTAAACGTAGGAGTTCTAGCCTGTTCTCTCTGTCCCTCCCTTTTCCCCATACACACAGGAGACAGCTGAGTTTTTTCCCACCCACATCCTGCTTCTAATTGGCTCTGACCCAGATGGCAATGAGTACTAGCCAATCAGAGGCAGAGCAGGGTTCTTTTTTTTCTGGTTAGGAAAACGTTGTCAGTGAGTGACGTAAACTTTAAATATATGCGCGCGAGTTGCGACTGACCATTGTCATGTTGTCATTGTCCTGAAGGTCAGGGGGGAGAAAAATAAATAAACTGTACTCTGTACACCACCAACCTCTGTGCCTAGTGAAAGACTTTTCAGTACTGCTGGGGACAATTGTTCTCACACTCGCAACCGTCTGTCACCTGTTAATGCAGAGCGTCTTGTTTTTTTTTTTTTAAAGGAAACTCATTTCATGTGAACGGTTAGAGGTTTTACATTAATTTTAATTATGATGCAGGAGATGTGTGTGATCTTCCGTATTATTTTTCGTAATATTTGGCTACTGTTCTAATCGTAGCCTATATACTCTTATAAACGAAGACTAGACAGCCTACTATCCATGTTTATTGAATAAATGTTCAATATCATCAATTTTAGTTAAGTCACCAGACATATTCTGATTAAAAAAAACAAACCACCTTTCTTTGCATTGTTGCACTTTTATTGAAAGGTTTTGGTTTGTACTTGGGTAAGCATAGGATTATGGTAATTGTCAAAATAGTTGTTCCCACTAGTCATCCTGGCATAATGTTGCCCATTCTTTTTTCTTTCTTTCTTTTTTTTTACAGTTAAAATAAAATAAAATGAAAATACACTGCTGTGGACGTTGTTTACTTCATTAATGTGTTTTACTGTGTTAATGGAATAAAGATGCGAGTAAGATTTGGTATTTGGATTTCGGATTCGACCGAATCTTAAACAGTGGATTCGGTATTTAGCCGAACCCAAAAAATCTGGATTCGGTGAATCCCTAATTAAAAGCATGTGAATCTTGTTTCAGAGATTAGATGTGAAGTTCCACGTGACAAGCATGTCCATAATCCACATGAATACTTTAGAGGAGATCTGAAACTGGGAGAAAGAATATCTTACTATTGTTTCCAGGATGGACAATATCAAAAATCAGAGGCCACATGTACACAAGACGGATGGACACCAAAACCACTGTGTCCTGGTATGTTTTACTATAAAGTTTCCCAATATGTAAATGAAAGAAATTGTGAGGAGAAATAGTTTATTTAACATTTAATCTAGCTAGTGCGCTGAAAGTTGGCGACTTTTCACTTATAAACAGTGGTGGTAAGTAACGAAGTAAAAATACTTTGCTACTTTACTTAAGTATTTTTTTCGGGGATCTGTACTTTTCCTGAGTATGTTTTATTTGCATCTACTTTCACTTTTACTCCATTACTTTATTAAAGACAAAGTTTACTTTTTACTCCGATACATTGCCCCATGCCTGCTTCAAGTATTTATTACACTGATTTTACAAACCAATGAAAAATTTGGTTTTCTTTTGAAAAAAAAGAACGCGCGACTTCGCGAGTTCTTTGCCAACATGCGCTCACGCAGCAGTTAGTTCGAGGTGGAAGATGACCGCTAAAATAGGTGATAGTGCAGCTGTTGCTGCCCGAAATGATCCCGCGATTCCCGACAGGGATCACCCATGGCCATATCTCAAGGATATGTTTGAATTCACTGAAGTCAAGGGAGATTCTTATTGGCTGAAATGTCTTCTTTGCCTGCCACGGGTGAATGAAATTTCAGTAGGGTTGTGCAAAAAATCGAATGCGATTTTCATGCTCATCTCATCAGTAAAGACGCTCCTGTAATAAGAAGTATATATTTCCAGCACATGCATTCAGATCAGGGTAGCCAGGTCTTCACAACAAATCCTGACCAGTTGCTTCTCAAAACTAGTCCAAAACTAGCCCAAACGCGTTTCCAGGAGGTTCCCCGATAAAAATTGCTTCCCGGGTTAAAATATACGTTTATTGGAAGGGTTGCCTTTGGTAAAATTCACATTTTAGGTGCTAAATATCAAGTTATTGGGATTGGGGTTTCTTCGACCAGCGGACATGAAAAACAACCACAGACTTGGCAACACTGGTTGGCATACACTACACAGCGCCGTAGTCCACCGACAACTAACACAAAATCGCTTTCAAAATCGAGAAAAAAATCTATTTTGTGTAGATTGTCAGTGAATTTCGCCTCTGTGTAGTATATGCCAACCAGTGTTGCCAAGTCTGTGGTTGTTTTTCATGTCCGCAGGTTGAAGCGACATTACCAGTATCATGATATTTAGCCCCTAAAATGCGAATGACAGAATTTTCATTTTTGGGAGAACTAACTCTTTAAAGAGTTGGTTCTTCCTCATTGATATTCTGAAACAGTCTTACCTTGTATCTTGCACATCTTCTGTTTGATGCAGCTATGATGTTATGGAACATGTCTATTGAAAGTTCAACCCCTATACTGCGATAAGGTGCTTCATTGTCTTTTTTGATTGTAAATCTAACAAATTCTTAAGTATCTTATCTCATCATTTGTTCAATTAAAACACTGCATATCACTCCCAAAACAACTTATCTGCTTAATTATATTGAAAGTTCAACCCCTATACTGCGATAAGGTGCTTCATTGTCTTTTTTGATTGTAAATCTAACAAATTCTTAAGTATCTTATCTCATCATTTGTTCAATTAAAACACTGCATATCACTCCCAAAACAACTTATCTGCTTAATTTTTGATATTTACAGTTAATTTGAATATTTACTTTTTACTTCCGGTACTTAAGTATGTTTTAAATCGGATACTTTTGTACTTTTACTCAAGTGATGTTTGAATGGAGGACTTTCTACTTTTACTGGAGTCATTTTTTTATTTAGATACATCTACTTTTACTTGAGTATAACTTTTGAGTACTTTTACCACCCCTGCCTATAAAACAGAAACTTGCTGATTTACTAGATAAAACCAACACACCAGTTCATATGCATAGATTAGTTTACCTGATATGAAGTGTGCACTGCAAACACGAGCATTATTTATGATCATCTCCGTCCAGCCTGTACACCGTATTGCATTCAACCACAATTGTACTCTTGATTTCTGTGAAGGAATGTCTGCCGGGATCCGGTAAAACTTTAGTTTTGAAACAAAAGTGCTGTTCCTTCTATTCTGGCAGCCAAAAACACAACAAGAAGACATTTTAAAGTCAAAACCTCAAACTTTTAGCGCACCTGCTATGAGTTCTGCCTTATGTTTTGCCTCTAGCTAGAGTGGTGACATCACAGTGACGTAGGCGATTGAGGGGTCTATTGAGTAAATTAATTTTTTTTTTCACAAATCCATGCTATTGGTCAGTCCCCACGTGGGTATGTTAATTTTACAAATTATTAACTAATCTAAAGTCTTAAAAATAGCTTGAGAGCAAATCTCATAACTCCATTGGACACTTCATCTGTCTGAGAAGTCTTGTAACTCCACCTCTTCTTCACACCGCGGGAGCTTCGCAGCAAGACTGAGAGTCGCAACGTATCCTCGTCGAGCAACACGTCCTCTGAGGTAAATGTCCTCAAAACAATGGTTATTTCAAAACAATGGTTATTCATGATTCAGTTATATGAATTATATAATAAGTTTATTTATAGTATATATAACAGTTTTGTCTCGAAGCAATGGTAGTGCTGAGGTGTCATGTATCATTTCTGAGGATGCTAGATTTTTCTTTCTGCTAGGTCTAGCACTGGACGGTAGCTATCTTAGTGACTGAAATCTTCCATGGTTTTGTTTCTGATGAGGATAATGAATTTAATGCACAAAAATAGCATGCCGTTGACTTAGTTAGCCACTATGCATTGGATTTGTCATCAAGTTTTGTGAGATAGCTAACGTGATTTTCGTATGGTTTAAAAAAAAACCTTGACCACCGCTCATCTGAGGATCTGAACTTAGCGCAAGACAATCCACTGCAATGCAGACTAAATCCTGTGCACTGCAGATAAAACAGGATTGTATCTTACAATGTCAAGGCATGCCGTCATGTTCAGAAAGCTAGCTGGGTTCTTGCCTCATTATCATACGTAATCATGCTGTAATATTTTAGGAAAACGATCATTTGACTTTTATTCATTTTATTTTTTGCAGGCAACCTTGTCTGTGTCCTTCGAGGAACTCTGTCAGATGCGGCCTCTTTCAGACCACCTGAAGATCAAGAAGCTGAAATTCAAACACCTCCAAGACCTGAAGGAAGTCATCGCAAAAGACTTAAACAGATTTTACGACAATTTGCTTCACTAGCTTAATATAGGATGCAACATTAACACAGTCAATATGATGGCAATGTTATCTGTGTTACACTATATGATATCAGTTATTGATGTATTTCAAATATCTACTTAATACTACACGTAGGCTTATTATGCATGTGCACTGAAGTTTTAAAATGTATCTAATATTATACTTGAATTAAATTGGATGTTTTGGATACCGCCATTAAATTATTGTTTTTATTATTATTTTACTGACTTTAAGTTCAACTGTTAGGCCTACTTATACACTAAGTAGACATCCAAAAGGCCCTTTTTACCGCCGCACCTACCGCCGCGGCGGGCGATATAAAGTGCATTTGCAACCTTTGACCGCTGAGTGGTGCTTTAACCACAAGTTATCAAACAAGCGCATCAAAGCACATTTTCGCTAATAGACGTCAGTTTTGCCTCACTGATGTGTTAGATTTGATGGCTTCAGTCAGGGAAAATGAAAGAAAAAAACTGTAGTTAAAATATTTAATATGTAATATCCACAGACAAAAGTTTGGTACTTATGAAGTTATGTGCATTTCTTAGAACGAATTCAAGCAGGATAAATGTCAAGCCTGTGCTGAACCTGTGATTATATTTTCTCTAATCTACATGGTATTAAACCATATTTTAGATTTGACACATTTAAAAGGTGTGCAGTATTATTTATATTTTATTATGCGTATAATATATATTATATTATATTATTCAAAAGAAATTGTGGTTTACTTTGCATCGGAGCATTAAAAATGGTAGCCTATTTTAGGGGGGTTGGCTACATGGATTAATATGCAAAATGTCAATATTTTCATATATTATGCCTATATCTTAATTTATATTTTAAATATAAATATATTTTGTTGTTTTCATATGGATTACTTTATCACAGAATATCTGTTTTCGGCGGCACTTGTTTAGTTTAAAAGTAGACATGTCAAGCTTTCTATAGATATCTCTCTCATGTCTCTCCGTTGAGTATTCACGGAGTTACAGTTCATTTTAATGACGTGTTTGTAAAAGAAGATCAGCGCAGACAAAGGCTGCAGACAGCACACCTTGTTTGTTATCTTTATTTTATAAGTGCACAAAGTTTTGTTGTTATTATGTCTGTATCCAAAAAAAAGTAGACCCTTTACAGATTCGATTGATGTATTGCTCTTATCTGTACGATTAAAACTGAAAGTGTAATTTAAGTTCTTTTCTGGGTTATTAGGAGAAAATGACTCATAAGGCGTATCTGCGTTAATCGACTCCAGAGGGTTAATAAAACAACATGCATTTTTGTTATTCGTTAAATGTCCTTTAACTTATTGGGGGAAAAAAACATTTGTCTGTAAACTGATTAAGAAATTGTTGCATGTTTAAACATGAAGCACTGTATAATTTCGTTCCCATTATTTAGGCCTAATTAGCCTAAAACAAGAAACGAATAAAATTAAACCTGCATGATTAAATCTTTGAAACTCTAATAAATGGACGGATTAATAAACTGTCCTCATGATTAAACTCAAGTTCTCTCATTATAATCAACAAAATACACACAATGTAAAAAAGAGCTTCATTAACTGACAACATAAGTGATTTTAAAGGGAGCCTTCTTTACTTGCTTTTAGTGCTGGGCGATAGCATATGGCCTAAAAAAAATAAATAAATCCGATTTATGATTTAAATCAATTTTAAAATCAATATTCAAATGACAAAGAAATTTTTCAAAACAAGTTTTAATATAGTTATATTAAAGTATAGTTTAACTTGTAACTGAGACAAGATGATAAAACAACTGTGATGTTATTACCCTAATGCTGGAAAGACCTTTTATTTTATTTTATTATTATTATTTATTATATATTATTTTTTATTATTATTATTTTTTGTTAATACTAGCCCATCAGCTGTGCAAATTTTGTTTGTGAGGAAAATAACAGTACATTATTGTCAGTTATTTTATCTAAACAGATCTATTAATTTCTTCAAGATTTCAAAATCAAATAGCATGCTGATAATGTAGTAGCACTGTAAGATTACATTTGTTTGAATGCATTATTGCTAAAGCGATTGCGTGTGAATGTGCTTTATCTGTTTAAATCATGCTTTAACCCGAAAATAATCAGTAAAAGAAACAGACAAACTCATATATCCTTTAACATCCCGCTCGACTATTGCAGTCATTATAACCTGATCAAACCATAGCTAAATATGTTTAACATTAATTCTTGCTGAATATGCAGTTATATTACTGGCTGTTGGCATGAATTGTACTCGTGATGGATGCTCCAGTCAGAATCACAACGCTCAGCTCATCCTCTGCTCGGCGGCGTGTTACTGTCAGACTCGCGGGGGAGGGTTGAGCCACTCTGAACTACGGGAGCCTGAGTGGTGCGTCGGTGGGTGTTAAAAAGAAAACTGATTTTCATTCAAACAAACCGATGTAAATTACAAATTCGAGTTAATTGATAAAATCGATTTATCACCCAGCCCTACTTGCTTTCATATTATTTAATGAAAAAAAAATGCAGCTGCATTTAAATGCAGGTGTGTAAAATATGTGCAAGATTTGCACTGCAGGTGTGATGGTAGATGTGCAGCTTTTATTCTTATTTATTTTATCTTCATTACAAATCTTGATTGGTTTCATTTTGGATAATTGCATGTAAAAATAATTAATTATTATTCATATTAATATTCATATGCAAGTATTTGTGCAAAAATTATTAATTCGCATTAATGACAGGGCGCATCAATATTCAACATTTAACAATCAGTGAATGTTGCATTTCTCTGTCGGAGAGAGCCAGCACTGTGAATTTCATCTTGCAGCAGACAAGAAAACATTTGTTTATTAATAAATAATTAAAATGTCTCATTTTTCACAATTATTAGGCTACTTCATGTACTATGTGGCAAACTTAATGGATGTGCTTGAGCGCGGAATATATTAAGATTTGATTATGTAAATTTTATATAAACCTCTGATTAGTTGAATATAACAAATTAACGACTAGAACTAGAAAAATCTTACTTGGGGACAGACCATTTTTTTGTCTTATATAAACCGGTTCAGCAACTTTGAAAGCCTCATAAGACACTGTCCATATGAAAGAGCAATTCACACCTTTATATCGACCCCCAAAGGCCACACATAACTAACCCCAAAAACCCAACCCCCTCCAGCTGAACTGAATTCGGTCTGTGTTTTGGCTCTGAGGAACGGTGTGTTACTGGGCTGAAACATGCCTGCACTCATAATAATAATATATAATTTTATAATTTTTAATCAGTTTAAGCTTTGAGAAACCGCGTTCTCCAGAGATCACAGTGACAGTGAGAAACACTTTCAATGCTACAAAAACATTTGGAAAAATTTATTCCATCCCTTTTTAACAGATGAATTTAAGCGCATCCAGTGGTTTAGCAACCAGGCTCCAGCAACCAGGCGTCTGCCCAAAGTCAGCTCTTCGAACAATTCATGCCCGCAAATCTCCATGAGTCAGGGCCTTTTCCAGTCTTAAGCAATCCTGAAGAGTCTTAAGCAGTCCTGAAGAACTATTGTATTCTCCTTTTCTTTGAGAGATGCAATGTCATTTTAAAATCCAAATACGCGCCCATGGTCTCGAAGCAGCGAAAGCACTCTTTCACAGAACGGAGGCGACGAATTTCAAAAAGGAGCCTCATTGTTTCTCATTTAAAAGCGGTCGTCTTTTTTACTCATGACCAGATAGCCTAATTTTATTCATTTTGACATTTTTGAATATACATTGGCCAGGCGGGAATTTTTATTCTAAATTTAAAGTGAATTTAAATTTGTACTAATGGAGTGGGTAAAAAAAAATGCTTTTGATATAAGTGCGATAACTGTAACCTTATGTAAAACAAACAAATAAATTAATAATTTTCTCTCTCTCTCTCTCTCTCTCTCTCTCTCTCTCTCTCGCCACCCTGGCTGAGCTGCCGCCCTAGGCGGCTGACTAGTTCGCCTATAGGCACGCGCCAGCCCTGTGTGCACGAGACACCAGCGCGAACAAACAGCTGAAACAGAAAATACTCCATTTTTGGACACACATAAGGCATAATTCAAAAATGTAAAGTGTTAGTAGTTAGTAGTAGTAAAACAGAGTTAATAATAATTATTGCTAAATGCTGGACCGTTCCCATTTCGCTCTGCATATGGAACCTGAAGATTGTTTTTAAACCAAGAATGAACCGAAATGAAAATGGAATGAAAACATTTAGCTTTTTATCCGTATATATATATATTTTCACAAGACCATAATGATAATAACAAATCATCAATTAATAATTAATCATTATTTTACGAAAATCATTGTTATTTGTGATCGTGGATGTTTGAGGAAGGCTTTAAGACCAAGCGGAATCCTCTGTTCCGGCCTCACAGCGCCGGGACTCGCGCTCAGTGATGCAGCTTCAATGTCTGCAGTTTGACTTTACTAAATCAGATTGAGGCGAATACAACTTATTGATCATGAGACCAATATTTAGCAAGCAGGAAAACATTCATTCTACCTGAAGGAAGACGTATTTCATTGAGCTAATGCTGTTAAATAGAGAGAGAGAGAGAGAGAGAACCAGTCTATTAAACTTAGAGCTCATTATATTGAAGTACAAATCCAAACACCAGAAACGTTATGCATTTTATGAATAATGAAATGTTATGAAAAGTATTAGAGCTGAAACAACGAATCGATTTAATCGATTAAAATCGATTATTAAAATAGTTGTCAACTAATTTAGTCATCGATTCATTGCTAAATAACTTTTATTTGCCGTAAGCGGCTCATTTCGTGCATATTTCAAATCTGCGGTGACCAAAGTGTGGCAGTAATGAGCCACCGGAGGTTTTACTCAGCCAGTACAGCAGGAGAAGTAGCGAATAGCCAATAGCTGGCCTCGTTTTATGTCACGTGCTTCCCGAACAGCGTCTCTGCAGCATTCAGCGTGATGTGGGAGTACTTTACTTTGAGCCTTCAAAAACGAAGAGTAACCTGTAAACTCTGCACTACTAAACTGTTTAAGGGGAGGTTCACATATCGCGTCTTTTGCGCGCTCAAGTTCGTTATTTCCAACACCGCACCGCATCGAGTTAAAAACATTTCAACTTTTCAGAATTCTGCAAGCGCACCGCGGGTCATGTGACAAGAACTAACCAATCAGCTTCATCCTTTCCCGTAACAACGTTAAAAGCTCAGTCAAGATGAAAGGAACAGCTGATCATAGTTGTATATGGATTTCCATTTTGAAATAAATTTAGTAGCAGAGCTACTGCAAGCGATTTTTGAGCTGCAAATCCATTTATCCTTTGCTGAAATTTCCGCGTCTTCAAGGAGAGAGCACATCATGGTTGCTTAGCAAAGGCAGACGCCTCAGGGGCGCTTCTGCCCGAGCGCTTTGGAAAGAAGGAGAAAGCGGTGCGCCTAGCATTTTCAACGTGTTTTTAGGCGCGATTTGTGAACGGCCCCTAAGACTTTCATTTGTGCAGATTCTCCAGTACAATGTTGTTTGCAAATGTTTAGTCATAAAAGCTGATACCATTGCTTTTTAACAGTTAACATTTAAAGCTTTACAAACATGTTCTGTGATCAGTTTGTCGTCTACCAGTTCAAAATTCAGTTGTGCAGCCTAATTATGACTGAATGAGAGGGGTAAATGTTTAAAGATATTAGAAATGCACTTTTTTTCTAAGTATTCACTGCTCTTTTTCACACAGCAGGTTTTTTGTGTGTGTCCAATTTTTTTTTTCTGGACAACTTTCTGATGGATTTTACTTAAAATTGTGAGTTCCATTCAGGTTTCATGCCATTGGCACTTTTTTCAAGGATTGTTTACAATTTCACAGCAAAAGCTATAAAGCTGTTTCCCAGTAAATAATAAAATACAATGCACTGCAATTTTATTATGTTTTATCCTTATTCTTCGTGAAATTATGTTCTGAAAGATTCCTTAATAAGCTTTGTTCGGGATGTTAAACTACTTTAACTGCTATAAAACAACTCCAGGTATATTTTTGATGAGGATATGACAGTGCAAAATGGTTAAAATCTCTTAAAAATCTATGCTGAAGGATAAAGACCATTTATTAATAATTTACTTGTGGGAAAAATGGAAAAAACAAAAATATAAGTACATAAACCGATTAATCGTAAAAATAATCGACAGATTAATCGATTATCAAAATAATCGTTAGTTGCAGCCCTAAAAAGTATGCATTTTGTTTATTCACATGCAGTATGGTTGTTGGTATTTAGCAGTTAAAACCTATTTTTAAACTTGAATTTAAATACTATTAAACTAAATTTAAATTCTCAAGGAGTTTATAAGTAAAAAAGGATAAAATGTCACAATGCATTTTAAATAGTCTAAATGAACTTGTGTTAACAATATAATTAGAACTAACAATATAATTCGATTTTTTTAAATGAACAATTCCTGTATAAAATGGGACAGCAACCTTTATATCAAACAATTTTAAATCGTCCACAGCTGAGCATCGCGGGAGGCTGATCAAGTAATTTTCAGATGCAATGAAAAAAAAACACTGGATAGCCTATATTAGGCACAGGCTCTGCTCTGAAGTATAAAATTTTAATGGATTAATCGCCTATTTTCATTTTCATTTTCCATTTTAATTTTCTTTTTTTTTTTAAACACGCTAAAAAATAAATTAAGTTTGTCAGAGGAAAAAATATATAAGTCGTCTATAGTTGCATTTTAACGGATTCATCACCTATTCTCTGTTTGCTGGATGTTTTTTTTTTTTAATTTATTTTATTTTTTTTACACGCTAAAAAATAAATCAGAGTTTGTGAGAGGAAAAATATAAGTCAGGTATAAGTAGGGATGTGTACCGAAACCCGGTATTAAACTGGCCCCGGGGCTAAATTATGAAAGACGTATCAGTAGGCTAAGATCTGACGCTATCGGTTCTGCTTTCGGTACTGGAACAAGGGAAAAAAAATAACATACTATGTATTTTTGCTTAATAATCTCTAATGCGCTCCGCGGAGGCTGTCTGTCAGTCACACACACACACACACACCACAACGAGCGCGGAGCACCCACACGCATTAACTGTATGTAAACTCCTGCTTAATAATAAAGAGTGACGATGGCGAAGAGATTTGCTTAATGTTATCGTGCACATTTTATCTCACCAAACATTTCTAATGTGCGATTATATTAAGACGTTCGTCTGTGAGATCTGCGATTTATAAAAATAATAAAACCTATATTTCCCTCAAGACTAGTCATGTTTTTGTGGTTGTTTTATTTTAAACGTCTCTGCTTCTATTTTAGCCAATTAATTTTCAATAAACTAAAAAAAAATAATAATAAAAAAAGGAAAACGAATACAGCTTGTTATCAGACTGTAAAAAAATACGATGAAAATGTCATGACAACACATTTTTAAGTTTGGCTACTTTAACTTATAGAAATAATTTAAGCAATTTAATGCGTTTTTATACTAGTTTAAATCAGAATTTTTAATACTATTAAACTGAATTTAAAATCTCATGGAATTTTAAGTTTAAACGGGGTGAAAATGCCACAGTGAATATTAAATATAGCCTATATAACAGAAGACCTTGATTGCATGTTACCATGAAACTAACAGAATAATTCGATTTTTTTTTAAATTAACAAATTCATGTATAAAATGGGACAGCAACCTTTATATCAAACACTTTTACGTCGTCCACAATTGAGCAACGCGAGAGGAAGGTATTGCGCAAGAGCGCACAAGTGAATGTGAAGAGAATTTTTAGGGGGTAGGAGGATTTTTTTTATTCTTAAATTTCATATTCAATGAAAACAAAATGGGATAAACACGAAATAAATAAGTAAATAAAATAAATTGATATACAGTATATCCACTTAGCTTAGGCTACCTGTTGGGTTTACCTCTCTCATTCTGGACACATCCAAATGTTTCCATATTCGTGATGTTGCGTATTTGCAGCTAAACTATTATTTATTAGGTAAAATAGGCTTTGTGGTTCACGTGTGTTTCAGTATCGACGGACAAATATTATAATGAGCAAAAATATGCCACAGTAGACCGCTGCTCATGCTGAACTGCGCTGTTTACAGTGAACGTGCGCGTTAGGCACCAGCGCATAAAACAGCTGAAATATACCATACTCAATTTTTGCTCACACAGTTAAGGCATAATTGCCTTGACTTTGAAAAATCAAGAACAATAGCAGTTAATAATAAGAATTATTGCTGTTAGTGGGGTCTTAATGCTGGACCATTCTCATTGCGTTCCTCATATGGAACTTGAAGGATTTTATTTATTTATTTTTGCTAAGAGCAAACCAGAATGAAAATATATATTTTTTTTAATCCTTGTGTGTGTGTTCCTATATATATATATATATATGAACACACACACGGATTAGAACATTTAATATATTTATTCTGGTTTATATATATATATATATATATATATATATATATATATATATATAGTAATGACTGTTTAATGACATAGCATGCAGTAAGGCTTTGTGTAAAGGTCTTTCTTTTACATTTTTACTGCAGCCTAAAACTATCCCACGTTTTTAAATGAACTCTTACTTTAAATTTTATAATGGTTTTTAAGGATGTTAAAATGTTATAATATAATGCTATTGATGCTTTACTTGTCCTTTCATCTTCGTTTACAAACCCTCATTTTATTATTACAGTCAGTTCAAAATTCGTCCCTTTGCGCCTCCTGGCGGTAGTTAAGCGCATTATTTTAACACGCGACTGAAATCAGTTAATGCGGCGGTAATGCCCAAATAGGCTGTCAACCTACTGTAGACTATGCCTCTCTTGTCACTGTGCATGTAAAACACCCCAAGTATCAAGGTTTTTATTTATGGCTGTCTACTGGTGCCAAGTAAGCCACTTTGGATGCAATAACGAGTGAAAATAGTTAGGTTAGATATATGCTTCGGTGCAGAAGGAAGTCCATGAGCCTTGAAGGTAAATTTGTGAGCAGATTAGGCAAATTTCCGCCTATTAGACATCTCAATCAGGTCATCGTTTTTTTGTATTGCATCACTTATAGCTCTCAAACCTTTAAAATCGAGTTTAGGAAGATGTTTGTAACCACAGTTGTTAGCTTTGGTTAACTATTGAAGCCTTTTCTCTTGTCAAAAGGTTCAATGCGATCGGCCAATTTGCATGCAGAATAATTTCTGCCTATTACACAGCCTAGTCAGTTGATTGTTTTATTTTGGTATTGCATCACTCATAGCTCTATGGTTTAAAATAGAGTTTAGGAAGATGTATGTAACCATGATCATTTGCTTTGATTATCTCGTAAAGCCTTCTCTCTTGTCAAAAGGTTCCTGCTGCCAGCAGGAACACTGCTGGCAGCAGCGACGTCTGTATCCATACCATTCTTATCAATGATGGCGTAAACTCGTATCTTCCTGCTCTCAAGTCATAAAACTCGTATCTCCAATAAAACATGATTATGGGGAAATGTGTTAATGTTGGTACACAACAGTATATGATAGCAATATAAGGTATAATACCAACTTTAACAATACAATGTTGAATAACTCAAAAATATGCTGTTTTTTAATTTCCTGAAAAAAAATGATTTTGGAGATAGGAGGATTTCGCCCGACAGCGAATATCTATCTATCTATCTATCTATCTATCTATCTATCTATCTATCTATCTATCTATCTATCTATCTATCTGTCTATCTGTCTGTCTGTCTGTCTGTCTGTCTGTCTGTCTGTCTGTCTATCTATATTAGTATTTTTAGAATATCTCTTCAACACATTAAATCTTTTTCTTAAACATGCTCTTAAAAAAATCTGTCATCATCCCTGTGCCTAAGATCAATAACCCCTCTTGTCTGAATAACTATCGTCCGGTTGCCCTCACGTCAACAGTCATGAAGGTTTTTGAAAAACATCTGCTCCTCCATCCCTGATACTCTGGACCCTCTTCAGTTTGCCCCAACAGATCTACTGAAGATGCCATCTCTCACGTCCTGCACTCTTCTCTCACGCACATTGACTTCAGCAATGGGAACTATAGCTCAGTTTTCAATATATAGCCTCTATCAAGCTACTAAACTAATGGACCCCTGCCTGAATTCTTCACTCTGCAACTGGATTCTTGACTTCCTCATTGGTAGACCACAAGTGGTGAAAGTAGGCCAGTACACCTCCAACTCCATCACCCTGAACGTAGGAGCCCCACAGGGCTGTGTCCTGAGTCCCCTGCTCTAGTCTCTCTACACACATAACTGAGTGTCTTCTCACAGCTCCACATATATTATCAAATTTGCTGATGAAACTGTGGTACTGGGCCTTATTTCCAACAACAGTGAAGCCACATACTTGGATGAGGTAGAGAAACTAACATCATGGTGCCAGGACAACTTTCTCTCTCTGAATGTGAGCAAAACTAAAGAACTGATTGTGGACTTCAGGAAGAGAAAGCAGCAGCAGCAGCAGCCCTATACTCCTCTTATGATCAACAGGACCCCTATAGAGAGGGTGACCAGCTTCAAGTACCTTGATGTAAACGTCTCAGAGGACCTGACTTGGACTACCCACATTCAAACTCAGGTTAATAAAACAGGCAAAGACTGTACCATCTGCGTCAACTGAGGATATTCAGGGTCTCACCAGCAGTCCTGAAAACTTTCTATTCAGGGGCCATAGAAAGTGTATTGACTCAGTGTATCTCAGTGTGGTATGGGAATAGCTCCAGTCAAGATTGCATAGCCCTGCAGAGTTGTGCACTTAACTGAGCGCATTTCAGGGTCTGCTCTCCCCTCTCTGCAGAAAATCTACCTCAAACACTGCAAAAGCAGAGCTGTTAAAATCATTAAGGACTCTAACCACCCAGATATCTATTTAATTTTGCTCCCATCTGGTAAACGCTTCTGTAGCCTGATAGCAAAAACTGAGCGACTTAGGAGGAGCTTCTTCCCCAGGCCATCAGGCTCCTAAACTCAAACTCAGTCTCTTAACCTCTACATGACTTCACTTAATTATCAGTAAAATACTGAATATACTGACACTGACACTTGCACACAGGAATTTCTATATTTTTTTATTTTATTTATTTACTTTTTACCTCTATTGCGGCTATGTAAATACCCTGTACATCCTGTTTGCACATTCTTCTCTTGTACATTCCTGCTCATCTTTATATCTATTAAGTCTACAGTGTACAGTCCTGCACATTTTATTTTATAAGCATTTTATTTCATTCTTTTTTTTTTCTCTTACTTTTTCCATATCTTATCATTTTGTATCATTTTCTTGAGTTTGTATTCTTCAATAATTGCACTGTCCATGGAGCTGACCTCACTTACATTTCACTGCTGGTCATATGCTCTCCATATAACAATGTATGTGACGGATAAAAAAAAAAATCTAGAATCTTGAATCTTAAAATGAACTCATTCTCATATAAGAGATTTACTAATGATGATTTACAACTGTTTATACAATTGGTTTATTGGCATTTTTTTTCAGTGTGTTGTTGTGCACTGGAAGCTTATGTCACTAAAACAAATTCCTTGTATGATCAAGCATAGTTAAATTAAATTACATGAAAAATAAGGTGGATACAATGTACATTCATATTAACTACTGAGCTCCACTGCACTCTGAACAAGCAAAATACACACAAGAGTAGTGGTTTACATGCAATGGCTAATTCTTTTATATTTGTGTGTAGAATTACTATTCAAAAATAAAAATTTTAGAGGAGTTAAAATAAGTGTTTAAAGATTTAAAAAAATAAGAGTTAAAAGAAGTATTTGCTTTTGCAAGATGCACTGTTAAACCGAACAGGGATATTAATTAAATTAAATGCGTTAATGTCACTCAAATAATAATGAAAGTTCTTTGGACTTATTTGAAATAATTTCTGTAAACTCAAAATGTTGCTGTAGTAAGGTGAACTTTAAAATGATTGTGTTTTCTAGTTCCCAGCATGCTTTGCATCAAACAACCAGGAAAATAAATCTAGAAATTAAGTGTTATTTTGTGTATTTTTACACAAGATTAACAAAGAGAGACAAAAGTTAGTACTGAAAAGTTGTGTTATGTTACGATTCACATAGTTTTCTGTTATGTTAGTTTTGTAGTGTTACCGTTCCACTGTGCAGTGGTATATTCTGCTATAAAAATCTCACAATTTGTAAATGAAAAAAACCGGGAGCAAAAAAACAAAAACAAAAAAACAAAGTTGTTATATATATAAGTATTTTTATAATATCTCTTCAACACATTAAGTCTTTTTCTTAAACCTGCTCTTAAAATGACCTCATTCTCATATTAGAGATTTACTAATGCCACATTTTCTTAGTGATAACAGGCCGAGGGAAATGTGGCCCACCACCAACAGTGGACAATGGAGATACAACAGATATTACAAAAAAGGAATACAATACAGGAGAGAGAGTTGAATACATCTGCTTTAGTAAATACACACTGGATACACGTTCCCCTTTCTCCAAATACTTGACCTGTCAGCAAGGAGAATGGAGCGGGAATATTAAGTGTTTAAGTAAGTATGAACACGCCACCATACATATCATACACAGATATCAAGATGTATTCTTGAAGTTTAAGTTGTATGTTGTGATGATTAGTTAATAAACGTATACTGTGACACTGATCGTGACATTTTGGGTTTATTTCAGAGCCCTGTACAGTGACAGTGGATATAATGAATGAAAGAGGTATAGAGTTGGCCTACACTGGTGACCAAAAGATGTTTGCACCACATGAAGATCACATCACCTTTAAGTGTCAGTGGGGCAAAAGATCAGTAGGTGTTGACTTCAGACAAAAGTGTAATGATGGAGAGATGACTTTGCCTGAGTGTGTGTGACAGTGGAAATAAAACATAGATGAAGCATCAGCTTTACTATTAAGCAAAAACCCAATGAGCAGATCAAAATAAATATTTTTTCCCCAAATCAATTTGTCTGTTTTGGATTTCTTTCAAGAAAAAATAGCAAAGAAACAGACAAAAAACTAAAGAAATACAAATATAAAATGATATAGATGTACATGTATGAAAATTATATTAACTATTTTAAACCTTACAATTATCCCATGTATATAGCAAAGTGGAAAAATTGTTATCTTAGATGTATTAAAATACTTGAAATTCAGATGTATATTAAAATAAATATGCTAAAACACAAGTATAATTTTTGTGACATTTTAGTGAACTTACAGAAATCATACTTATTTAACTCTTAATTAAAGTATACTTTGTTTAGTTTGTGTATCAATGACTAAAGTGATACAGCTTTTAGTGAATTTAAAGTATATACAGTACAGACCAAAAGTTTGGAAACATTACTATTTTTAATGTTTTTGAAAGATCGTTTTTCTTCTGCTCATCAAGCCTGCATTTATTTGATCAAAAATACAGAAAAAAATGTAATATTGTGAAATATTATTACAATTTAAAATAATTGTTTTTAAATTTATTATACTTTAAATTATTATTTATTTCTGTGATGCAAAGCTGAATTTTTAGGATCATTATCACATGATCCTTTAGAAATTATTCTAATATGATGATTCATTATCAAAGTTTGAAACCGTTCTGCTGCTTAATATTTTTTCAGAACATGTGATACTTTTTTACGATACTTTGATGAATAAAAAGTAAAAAAAAAAAAGAAGCTATGTTTTTAAAATATAAATATTTTGTAATAACAATATACACTACTGGTCAGTAATTTGGGGTCAGCAATTTTTTTTCTTTCTTTTTTTAAATAAAATCAATAATTTTATTCAGCAAGGATGTGTTAAATTGATAAAAAGTGATAGTAAAGAAAATATATTATTAGAATATATATTATTAGATTTTTTTTTTTTTGAATAAATACAGTTCTTTTTAACCTTTTATTGATCAAATAGATTAGCCAGCAGAACTGTTTCCAACACTCATAATAAATCAGAATATTAGAATGATTTCTAAATGATCATGTGACAGACTGGATGTTACATGTGACACTGAAGGCTGGAGTAATGATGCTGAAAATTCAGCTTTGCATCACAGGATTTTTTTTTAAAAGTATATTCAAATAGAAAACATTTATTTTAAGTTGTAATAATATTTCACAATATTGCTGTTTTTTCCGTATTTTTGATCAAATAAATGCAGGCTTGATAAGCAGAAGAGACTTCTTTCAAAAACATTAAAAATAGTAATGTTTCCAAACTTTTGGTCTGTACTGTACATTGTATATCTTATGAACCACATATATACCTACTGCAATATATTTTAAATATTTATGAAATGAACATATGCTTCAGCTTGCTTTTAAAAAGATGTCTTGAAAAGCATTTTTTATATATTTTATATAGTACATTAATTCACTGACAAGTGAATACATTACGTTGGGATATCTTTCACACAGAAGTTCCTCTTTATTGAGGACTCGCTGTGCATTGCTGCAGTCATTCAAGTCTCACCAAAGCAATGATACTTTTGAGTTTTTATACATTCAAGTTGGGGGATACATACAGTAGAAGTGAAAACAATTTAGACAAGGCATGCAAATTGAATACAGGGATCGGCCTGATGCTGGCCATTTTCCCATCTTTGATCTTATCAGTATAACAGAGCCATTTAAATACAGAGGTGTCTGACAGTATCACTGATACTTTCACATTGTCATAGAAACAAAGGCACAGCTGTGCCTTGAGTTTATAGTCAGGAAGAGCACACAATAATGATCCTTGCAAGTCCACCTGGAATCTTTCTCTACTGCAAAAAAGGGTCATTCACAACATGCAACGATTATGATGTCAGAACTACAGTATCAGCACATTAACACATGACCGCACAAGTTCACATATGAACTATTCTAAGCTTAACACTACATTTTTAACAGAGGTCATTTAAAGGCATTGCAAAAACCTTTATTCATAAAGGACAAAAGTTACATTATCTACATTAAGATAATGTAACGAAAAGAGTGTCACCCACAGTAACGAAGTAAAAGTATAGATTTTTTCCAAATCATTTACTCAAGTACCCATCTTTAAATATACTCCAAAAGTATTAGTTACCCAAAAGATTTACTCAAGTAAATGTAACGAAGTAAATGTAACTCGTTACCCACCCCTGGGAAGAGGATAAAAACAAAAGGTCATTATCTCAAACACTTGATTTTCCTGATTTGATCTTCTTGGATATGTCATCTTTAAACCTCAAATGTCTACTATTAAATTGGAACCTGGATTTAACATTTTATACATTTGTTATCCCACAGTACACTGGTATTACAGTGGTGGACCAACTCCATCAACCTGAGATCCAACTCCTCCCACTAGGGTTGTGCAGATAGATGACAGAATCGTGAACCGACGATAGTCAGAGATATCGACGTAAGCAGATGTCTCTGTCGAATGTGTTTGACTATAATGTAGGCCTACTGGACTATTTTAGTGCCTTAAACACAACTGAGTACAATTAATTTCTACTTAACTGAATTGAGATTGCAATTTGTGACTTAGATCAAGTAACACTGGGTGAATATGACAATTTTTGTGTTATTTCTCACCTCCAGATTTTAATAAAGGGGCTCACTTTAGTTTTATTGCTCATTCAGCTTCTCAAAACTCGTTAATACTTGCTCTTCATCATTACTCATGGATGAGGCGTGCAGTGATCAAAAATGTGAAAAAGGCCAGAAATCAACAGTAGAAATAAATGCCAGAATATAAAATTTGTTTTCATGCATTTAAATGGTTTCATTTTTGCATATTTTATAGTATAAGTGCATTGTGCTCACAATTAATTGTGCATTAAATTACTAATAAAAAATAAAATCAGCTTATGTCTGATATTGTGATCTCGAATTGCAGAATAGGCTATATTTAATTTGAACATGCATTTGAGAGACGTGGATTGCTGCTTATACATGCACAATTTGCAGCTTTAATCGCCTTTTCTGTAATTTCGTGACTTAGCTGTAGACATCTTCAAGAGAAAAAAGACTTTAAACAGCCCTTTAATCACAGAGCAAATAAATAAGTCAAAGCTTGTTCTTGTGTCATAGTTACTTAAATCTAGACTTTCACACTATATTTTACACACTGGTTGTGTCATAAGCAGGGGCGGATCTGAGAAAAATATGGATGGGGTGGCAAGAAGGGGGCAGGAATTTTTGAGGGGTGGCAACATATGGCAGACGTATATATATTGAATTTAGTCACAGTTATCACAGTTTCATGATAAATAGTATATGTATACGCTATATTAACTTTTGTAGCCCACTTTACACAGAACAAACGTTAGACCTAACTAACTAACATTATAGGCTATACAGTGGTGTAGTCTTTTATGTAGTTTGTATACTGTGACCCCCCCCCCCACCTCATTCTCACCTGTCCCTGACCATTACCCCATAAGCACCACCACACTCACTAATTCATACAGTATGCATCGACATGTAATTGAGAGCATTATGAAAGATTAAGTGTAATCAACATGTCAATTTATTATAAGAAACACAACACAACTTTAACAGCCAATGACATTTACAGCTGGGGAGACTAGTGTTAATCACCATCTAACTCAACCAGTCAAGAGCTACATTTAGCCTTAGATGTAATATGAATATGGTCCCTGAAGCATAGGTTTTATTAGCTGACAATAATAATTAACAAATAAACATTATAGGCACAAATACAAATGTACCTTTATAAATTGTTTTTGAAAAAAGTTTTTTTATTGTTTTGGCAAGTTTAAATTAAAACATCTATGAAAACTTCTGGGATATTCCCTTAAAATAAAGTTTTAGTAGATATTTTTAAGAATATTTTACAGTGTAATTTCTTACATAATTTCTTTGAGTTAAACCAATCTTTTATTTTGGTGGGTTGAAGACAGAGTTTCTGTGTTTTTTAATAACCTATTACTATTATCAGCTATTAGGCCTACTTGAAGTATAGCATATTCTACTGTGCAATAGTACTATATTTCTGTTTAAATTTCTTCAAGTTATACAGAGAATTTATTCTGACAAGTTTCCATAAAGACATTGCAGTTTCTATCTGTGTATACGATACGAATGAATGACGATAGTTTTATCAAATTTAATGGTGAAATCCTCTCAGAGCGCTGGCGTACACGTGTAGCCTACATCATGTGTCAGTAGGCCTATAGTGAAAAGCTGAAAACACCATGCGTGCTTCAGTGTGTGTGTGTGTGTGTGTGTGTGTGTGTAGTAGAGCACACATTGAGGGCTCATTCCCAGAGACGTGTATAACAACAACTTTAATATTCACAGACACTAGTCCATATCGAGATTTGATTAAATGTACAGCCCTACTTTTGATTTATTCATTCAAACATGGCTAAATTCTGCGATTCAATCTGTGTCGTTTTTCAAACACAGATAGGTGAATTTATGCCATAACTTTTAACTCGTTGCTGCCAACTGGGGTGGCAGCAGGGGTGGCAAGGCTTTCTTTTTTAGTGTGGCATTTGTCACCCCATGCCACCCTGGTAGATCCGCCCCTGGTTAGATTTATATTGCTGGCATTATCAGGTTAAACAACAGCATTCCATTCATTACCATAAATGCAAAATACATGTTAATGCTCACTAATTAAAGTCTGTGATGGTGCATGGACCTCCCTGGAGAGATTAGTCTTTTTGTCTTTTCTAAACTTCTTTTTTTCAGCACGACAAGGTGCGTTTCTCAGCAGTTTTCAGCCAAGCAAGATCCACTCCTATTTGCAGCATCACACACCTTCCCCTGTAAAATTGAAAAGCAACAACAACAATAATAATAATAAATAAACACACACACAAAAAAAATTACAAATATTTTCAAATCCATTTATCAAAACTATGTCATGTCACGTCATTAGGGATGGATACATTTTATTGTACTTCTTTTGGACTGTTGAACAGAAACTCCCACCCACTGCCATTATAAATCTTGGAAGTGCCAGGATCATTTTTAATAAAACTCAGATTAGATTCATCTGAAAGTCATATACACCTAGATTGCCTTAAGGGTGAATAAATCACAGGCTAATTTTAATTTTTGGATGAACGAGCTCTTAAACTTGTATTTTTGGGTGAACTATCCCTTTAAGGAAAATAATTTAATTCACTGTAAATGTATTTTGTAAAAAGAAAGTCAGACTTACTAGAAAATGGGTCTTCTAACGACAAAGACAAAGTCACAATTCCAAGTGCATACTGATCTCCCTGCGTTGGGGTTGGATGACTCCTATTAAAATGAGTGCACATAAATGGGACAGCACATAAATAAATGACGGTCCAAACGTATATTTTATATATATATATGTGTGTGTATATATATATATATATATATATATATATATATATATATATATATAAGCTTACAGTTGAATTTTTTTAAGAAAGAGATCAGACTCTTTATTATTATTATTGTAGAAAAAATAAACATGACAAACATGATAATCTTCAAAATATGCAATTGTGGCTTACTCATGTATTGGTGGCTTCATACTCTTCGAGCACATCATCTCCTTTTGATTTTTATGTTAAGCCAGCATGAACCATCTGTAACAATATTTTAAAAAATAGTTTCCTTAAAATTGTAATATCAAACCCATACAACTCCCTTTTGCTAAATAAAAAACATAATGTAATGCTTAATGATAATATCATAATAAAGTTTCTAAAGTAGTTAACTGCAAATCATGTGCCATACTCCAAGACTTGTGGGGGCACAAAATCACTTTGAATGATGAAGAATGTAACTCACTCAGTATAGAGAGTTTGAGTTTACTGAAAAGTGTTATTTTCAAATTAATTCAAGGAAAACTGCACTCAAATCCAACATGAAATCCACAACATGAAAACTCAATTCATGCTTAATGTAATCCCAAAAATTGGTCATGAGACACACAAGAACAATTTACTAATATTGCCATTTATATTTTAGCAGTTTTACAGTGGTTTGATTTAACATGACGTGTTACATACTGTATTATTGTTAGAAAGGTCGGGTCTGTGCGCGTGCGCCACCTTTCACATGTACGCATGCGCAGAAAGTGCGAGAGTGACTCAGTAGGAAAGTGCAAAGACTGTGCGTGGGTTAATGTGTGCGTCACTGAACAAAAGTAAGTTATCTGATTATTAAGTTAGTAATAATTGCTAGTTGAACAGTTCATTATAAATGTGTTTATTGTGTCTGCATGTTAGCACGTTGTTTAAGCATTTATCAGTGTTAATCGCAAATCGCACACGTTCAAGCACATTTGAATATGCCTTGCTGTCATGATCATAATGACTCGAGTTCTCTCAAACTATGGTGTAATGATGTGAACGAATGTCAGATTTAGTATCCCACTGTGTGTAACTGCTAGGGATGTGCACATCGATGCTGCAGTATCGGTATATCGATACTCAAAAGCTTCTATTTTGGTATCGATATTTTCTGCAAAGTATCGATACTTAATTATATTTATAATTTTTTTTATAAGTAAATGTTTTAAGCAGTGTGTGTAGGCCAATCGGGACGGTGTGTGTATGATATAAAAAGAAAAGGTCTCATGGACGCGGTGGTATGATGTTAACACCGATTGGTCTGCGGCTGCGCGCATTGCAATGTGCCATTCACCATCACAACACGGCATGCACGGCAGGGGGGTAGGGTTTCATATTTTTTTTAAGCACCCCTGGGCGCCTCCATTGGCTAGCGGACCCCCACCTGCTCTTAGCATTCCATTGACTCCCATTCATTTTGGCGCCACTTTGACAGCGAATAACTTTACATCTAAGGCATTTAAAGACTCCATTTGTCCATTCATTATTTTTAAAGAAACACGAAAATGTATAAAAGGCTCCATTACCTTGTATCTTACATTATGGTCCTGTAAAAGCAGTTTCTGTAAAAAATAGGCTAACGATTGCGTCATAACCAGCGACTCTCTGTCGCACAGTAAAGAAATTACCATATGGACAGGAGGAGAAGCTCGCAGGCAATCTTTTACTGTCTATGAGGCAATCGTGGGGACGTGGAGGCATGAAGTCAAGCGAGATAATTAATCAGAATACTTACCAAAATTTGCTCCTGTTCACGCTCGCCTTCTCTGGAAGATTCAGTGGGTGATTCAGATTTCTCTTAGCACAGCTATTAGAAGATTTACAGGTTGCTCATGTGACATCTACTCATAAAGCTCAGTTTGAGTCTGCCAGTACGCCTGACCCCCAGGAAGTGCGTGCTTCTAATTGACTTCACTTGTCTCCATTGAATCCAATGGGGTCGCTGTGTCCATTTCTTTTACTGTCTATGATGCACGGTCACGACTTGCGCGAAAGATGACAGCAGTACCGCCGCTCCCTATACGCAGAATACGCAGTCTGCGTAGGCCACCAAATCCCAGTGGGGGCACCAGCCCAGTTGCTCAAAAAAAAAAAAAAACCTGCACCATTCTCCCATCCGCGCTCGCGACCGCTCGGACCTCATGTTTGCGGCTGAATGTTCATAATTGATGGATAGGCATCTATGCCCGGGTAAACGACATCAGCAATCCGGCGCAGAGAAAAGAAAACTATGAAAAAATGAAGTTGGCTTGACGTTGGACGTTCGAGAGTCTCAAATTTAGGGACCGTCTCTAAAGTTACATGCGATATTGGTATACACTTTTCTAACGTCAGTAGCATTTGAGGAGAATGACTTACAGTTCACCTAGGTGTCAGCTATAATGCACAATTGAACTGAATGTTTGATATTTATTAAAATAAACTGTAAATCATATGTAAATTGTGCTACTTTTTCACATGGGCTCAAACACAAATGTGAAGCTCAATAGCATTTGAGGAGAAAGACTTGCGGTCATAAAACAATTGTAATGTGTTCATTTAGGTGTCAGCTACAATGCACACCTTATACATTTTTAATATATATTAAAATAAATTATAAAACATTTAGGTAAAAAATTAAGCCCGTTTATCACTTTCAGGCACATCCCTGTGAAATGTTTTTTTTTTTTTTTTTAGGTTCCCTTATGAAAATTACCCATGGTTTTAACAAATCATCGTTCTTGTAGCCATGGTAACTGCAAATTTATATATATATATATATATATATATATATATATATATATATATATATATATATATATATATATATATATATATATATATATATATTAAATTAAGATTATTTTGAAAAATCACATACACTTTTAACCCTCTGGAGTCTAAGGGTATTTTTGGGACCTGGAGAAGTTTTGTCATGCCCTGACATTTGTGCTTTTTTCAGTTTCTTATAAATACCTAAATGGCTAAAGTCTAATCTCACTGTAATCAGCAAATACTGGGCTATAATAATATGTGAGCAGCATGTATGTACATGATTGTGTTTTTGAGAAAAAAAATTCATGCGTGGTTAGTGAAAAACTAAAAATGTTAAATCACTTGAATAAGGCAATAAAACACATATGTCATAAACCAATCAGTGTTGCAGTGTGCAGCGCCAGTTCAAGCTAAACAAGCCTAATTTCTTTTCTCTCACAATCTTTATAAAATATATATAGGCTATATAGAAAAAAAAAAAAAAAAAAACAAGACCATCTAGTGGCAATGTGAAAGGAGTGTATCTACTAATGTCAGAGGGGTTAACCACAGTTTAAAAAACAAAACAGCATGTCCCAATATAATAATACCCTAATAAAGCATGTTAGCAATATCAGCTTATATAACTAGTAGCTAAGCGTCTTACCTGCTGCACTGTCTAGATCCTCTTCTGACTATTATTAATTCCTCATTGTCATTAGGATATGTCCCCAAAACCTTCAAACTGGCTGTTATTAAGCCTCTCATCAAAAAAACACAACTTGACCCCAAAGAACTAGTTAATTATAGACCAATCTCGAATCTCCCTTTTCTGTCCAAGATACTAGAAAAGGTGGTATCCTCTCAATTATATTCCTTCTTAGAGAAAAATGGTATATGTGAGGATTTCCAGTCAGGATTTAGACCGTATCATAGTACTGAGACTGCTCTCCTTAGAGTTACAAATGATCTGCTCTTATCATCTGATCGTGGGTGTATCTCTCTATTAGTTTTATTGGATCTTAGTGCTGCGTTTGACACAATTGACCACAACATTTTTTTGCATAGACTTGAACACTTTGTTGGCATCAGTGGAAGTGCATTAGCATGGTTTAAATCGTACTTATATGACCGCCATCAGTTCGTAGCAGTGAATGAAGATGTATCCTATCAATCACAAGTGCAGTATGGAGTAACTCAAGGCTCAGTACTAGGGCCGCTACTCTTCACGCTTTATATGTTACCCTTGGAAGATATCATCAGGAAACATGGTGTTAGCTTTCACTGTTATGCTGATGATACTCAGCTCTATATTTCTTCGCAGCCCGGTGAAACACACCAATTTGAAAAACTAATGGATTGCATAGTCGATATAAAAAACTGGATGACGAGTAATTTTTTACTGCTAAATTCTGAAAAAACAGAGGTGTTAATTATAGGACCTAAAAACTCCGCTTGTAATAACCTAGAACACTGTGTAAGACTTGATGGTTGCTCTGTCAATTCTTCGTCATCAGTTAGGAACCTAGGTGTGCTCTTTGATCGCAATCTTTCCTTAGAAAGCCACGTTTCTAGCATTTGTAAAACTGCATTTTTCCATCTCAAAAATATATCTAAATTACGGCCTATGCTCTCAATGTCTAATGCAGAAAAGTTAATCCATGCATTTATGACCTCAAGGTTAGATTATTGTAATGCTTTATTGGGTGGTTGTTCTGCACGCTTAGTAAACAAACTACAGCTAGTCCAAAATGCAGCAGCAGGAGTTCTTACTAGAACCAGGAAGTATGACCATATTAGCCCGGTCCTGTCAACACTGCACTGGCTCCCTATCAAGCATCGAATAGATTTTAAAATATTGCTTATTACTTATAAAGCCCTGAATGGTTTAGCACCTCAGTATTTGAACAAGCTCCTTTTACATTATAATCCTCTACGTCCGCTATGTTCTCAAAACTCAGGCAATTTGATAATACCTAGAATATCAAAATCAACTGCAGGCGGCAGATCCTTTTCCTATTTGGCGCCCAAACTCTGGAATAACCTACCTAACATTGTTCGGGAGGCAGACACACTCTTGCAGTTTAAATCTAGATTAAAGACCCATCTCTTTAACCTGGCTTACACATAACATACTAATATGCTTTTATTTTCCAAATCCGTTAAAGGATTTTTAGGCTGCATTAATTAGGTAAACCGGAACCGGAAACACTTCCCATAACACCCTATGTACTTGCTACATCATTAGAAGAATGGCATCTACGCTAATATTTGTCTGTTTCTCTCTTGTTCCAAAGTCACCGTGGCCACCAGATCCAGTCTGTGTCCAGATCAGATGGTCACTGCAGTCACCCGGATCCAGTACGTATCCAGACCAGATGCTGGATCAGCACCTAGAAAGGACCTCTACATCCCTGAAAGACAGCGGAGACCAGGACAACTAGAGCCCCACATACAGATCCCCTGTAAAGACCTTGTCTCAGAGGAGCACCAGGACAAGACCACATGAAACAGATGATTATTCTGCACAATCTGACTTTGCTGCAGCCTGGAATTGAACTACTGGTTTCGTCTGGTCAGAGGAGAACTTGGCCCCCCAACTGAGCCTGGTTTCTCCCAAGGTTTTTTTCTACATTCTGTCACCGATGGAATTTCGGTTCCTTGCCGCTGTCGCCTCTGGCTTGCTTAGTTGGGGACACTTCATCTACAGCGATATCGTTGACTTGATTGCAAATAAATGCACAGACACTATTTAACTGAACAGAGATGACAACTGAATCCAATGATGAACTGCCTTTAACTATCATTTTTGCATTATTGACACTATTGTTATTGACAATATTGCATTGTTTTCCTAATGAATGTTGTTCAGTTGCTTTGACGCAATGTATTTTGTTTAAAGCGCTATATAAATAAAGGTGACTTTGACTGTCTGCTGCTTTCTCGTCGTCAGACCGATATCACTCCTTTCATTGGTGACTTTGTGTTTGAGGACACAAATGTTACAAAGCTGTCATTAAGTTGAAGTTATCACACAGTCCTCGCTCACACTCACTCGCTCCGTTTGGATTCATTACAGTGTGCTCCTTAGCACTGGGAGCTCCCTCTGCTGTCCATAAGGTGCCTCTGTGCACCAGCCATTTCAAACCCAGCCTCCAGTATTTGGGCCACGCCTCCTAATTTGCATACACTCCTCAATCCTCAATCCCCAAATCCCCAATCCTCAATCCTAAATGGCTAAATGATTAAATGCCCAATCCTAAATACCAAATTCCCAATCCTAAATCCACAAATGCCCAACCCTAAATCCTAAATGGCTAAATGACCAAATGCCCAACCCTAAATAGAAAATGCCCAATCCTAAATACAAAATGCCCTATCCTAAATACCAAATGCTCAATCCTAAATACAAAATGAATTTTCGACTTGGACTTTAAGTTTCAAATTTAGATTTTTAGTTTTGGTTTAAGACTTTGTTTATAATCTGACCCAATAATTCCTCCATAGTTTTGAAGTGAATAAACATTTATAAATGCCTTGATTCCAGTGAGTTGTGTTAAATCATTTCACTCATCAGCACCGACTGTGTGGAGTGTGTGGATCTAGTGATGAAGTGAACCTCTTAACCAGTTTTACTTTCCACTGAAGCTCACATCAGGTGCACAGAGTTAAAGACTCCATGTGTGTCAGAGAAGACAGCTGTCTATACCCTCACCAGTCAGTACTTAGAACACACTACAAAGTGTTCAACACCTGTTATAGATGATGTGTAAACGCATGAATAAATCATTTACAAAGCTTTCTGCATCCCCTAATCTGAAGTGTAAACTATATATCACTTGTAAATGTGTTACATATCACTTGCAGATCTTCCTGTTGATCCATCTCATTCCATCACTTAACCCAAGCTTGTTTTTTGTTTTTTTTGTAAATAAATAAATGAACACTCTGTGTCACGGTGTCTGGTCTCTGTTTCCCTGGGTCTCCACTAGTGGTCTCACTTCCTAATAGGCACCTCACCACAGGCACTACAATTCCCACAAAGCCTTGTCCCTTCATCACGTTAATTGCACTCAGGTGTCTTGACTTGATAGTCATTACCCTGCTCATATTAACCGGTCTGTTTCTGCTTGTTTTCATGGAGTCCTTTCTTTCCGTCACCCAGTTTCCTCGCCTTCCGAGTTTCTAGTTCCTATTCCTGTTCCTTTGCCTGTTTGTTTGTTTGTTTGTTTTGGATGGATTTTTGGTTTTGACCCTCTGCTTGTTGGATTCTGAATTTGGATTAACCATTAAACTCACACTGCGTTTGGATCTCACGTCTCCTGTGTTTCCCTGGGTTCCCTAGCGTAACAGAAGGTCTCCACACTGTAAAAAATGTACTGTAGAATTTACAGGATTTTACTGGCAAAAAAGTTGCCAATAAAATCCTGTAAAAATGATGTTAATTGCTGTAAAATGGATTACAGGACATTACTGTAAAGCAATGTCAGTTTAATTTAAGCAAAATTACAGTTAATTGTTGTATGTGAAATACAGTAGTTTGTAGTATTTTTTACAGTAACATTGAATTTAAATTGTAGTTTATTTTACAGCAATATTTTGTAATTTTTACTGAAGTACAGAATTTACCTGGCAAAAAAAGTTGCCAATAAAGTCCTGTAAATATATTTTACAGCATTTATTTGTAATTTCATTCAATTACAGTATTTAACTGGCAACAAAAGTTGCCAATAAAATCCTGTAAATACAATATGATGTTGTAATAATTTAACAATGAAACTGCTTTAAAGAATAACTTTAACAGTAAACTATAAAATACTGATATAAATGCATTATCATTGTCACGGAGTCATCAGTAACACCTGCCACACCATCAGAGTCCAATCTCCCGACTCCGCCCATCCGCTCATTATCACCAGATTACCTAAATCACCACACCTGCACCCGCTCATCACTGCCACTTCTTAAGCCCGCACTTCCTTTCACTCTCTGTCTGGTCTCATCAGAGAATCACCGACTCTACTCACTGTGCTACTCTTGGAATCATCTGAATACCTGAACGTCTGATCATCCTGATTACCTACCACCATCTGTCATCTGTGTCCTGTCAGTTCCTCCTGTGTCCACCCTTCATCTGTACAGCAAGTATCCTCAAGTCATCCTCTTAACATCCCACTCAGCTCAACTATTCCTCTGCAAGATTGTGTGATACCATCTTCTGTCTCCATTATTCCAATAAACATCTACTTACCTGCATACCCGGTTGTCTCTCTCTTCTGTCTGTGACAATCATGAGCTCTATCTTAATATATTTACAAATGAATAAAAACCAAGTCAATGATGTTGCAAATAAGTATTTATTAAAACTGTCAGAAAGACATTGCAAGGCTTTTACTGGTAAAATACAAATTTCAGTCTTTCAACAGTTAAAATATTATCATAAAAAAAACAGCATCACAAATAATTACAAATACATGTTAAAAAATAAGCCATACTCAGAGTAGAACATTAACTTTCTATAAAAATGAAGGTCAATCAACAGAATTTGTATAATTTTTGTAAAAAAAAAAAAAAGTTTTAAAGAATATGATTAAAATAAAATGCTGGAATCAACATTAAATCACAAAATCTGTTGTTTGAGCTTATGTTCTATTAAATAAAGAATATTACTGCAAAAGACAATTTAATAAATACATACTGAAAGTCCATCAACTTTCTGAGATGAGCACACACATGAGGGTTGTCCCTCTTCTCTGAGACTTTTCCACTTGTTTTGCCTCCATGTATACGTCTTGTATCTAGTGAGTGTTGTGATTCCAAGAAAATATCTGCACATAAAAACAAAAAAAGCATCAGGATAAAGTTAAGTATTGAATGAAACTAGCTCAATAAAATAAATGTCAAAATACGACTTATACAATACAATCAGCATTTACCAGTACTTAAAAGGTTACTCCACCCTTTGTTCGTCTTCGGAACACAATTTAAGATATTTTGGATGCAACCGGGAAGATTGTGACCATCCCATAGACTCACTGTCAAGGCCCAGAACAGTATGCAAGACATCATCAGAATAGTCCATCAGTGGTTCAGCCGGAACGTTATGAAGCGATGACAATACTTTTTGTATGCAAAGAAAACAAAAATAACTATTTAGTCATCAATTCGCCTCCTCTGCGTCAGTGTAGCGCCATTTTGGAGAGTATCTGTTGGACACACACTACATACGCTGTTCTGTGTCAGCTGTGTGTCATCTATGTGAACTCGCTGCCGCCGGGCTCAGTGACAGAGGATGGCAAGGTTTCCCTCGTCTGCACCCTTCTCACCGGTAAGGCCTTGACCTGGGCAACGGCTTTGTAGGAGGGCCAGCAGATGTTTTTTCCGTCGTATCAGCACTTTCTCACCAAATTCCAGGAGGTGTTTGACCACGCTGAGGATGGCAAGGAGGCGGAGGAGGAACTATTAAACCTTCGCCAGGGATCTTCCACCGCTGCGCTCTCACGTTTCGCACGCTAGTAGCCCAGGCGGGCTGGGAAGGAAAACCCCTTAAGACCATGTTCCGTCGAGAGCTTCGCACGGACCTGCAGGCTGAGCTCGCTTGTCGGGATGAGAGCAAGACTTTGGAGGAGTATATGGAGATGGCGATCAAACTGGACCATCTGCTCCGCTCTCGCAGGAGTCGTCAACCACGATTACCTCTCGCCTCACCCCAGTCTTCGGCTCACGCCCTGGAGGAGCCCATGCAAGTGGGATTTTCCCACCTCTCTGATGAGGAGCGCGAGAGAAGGATGAGAAATCGTCTATGCCTCTACTGTGGTCAGTCTGGTCACTTCCGAGCTCAATGTTCCGTTCGTCCTCCTAGAACCACCAGCACTCGGGTAAGCCACAATTCCTTGTCACCCTCTCTCTTGTTGGATGTGTGCTTGATCATCCACGGCCGCCACATCAAGACTAAAGCCTTTATTGACTCAGGGGTGGCCGGTAACTTTATTGACCAAGACTTTGTTAATCGCCATCGCATATCTCTTGTTCCATGTGACCCTCCTATGGCGGTGGCAGCCCTGGATGGAAGACCACTAGGTGCTGGAAAGATCTACCACATCACTGAGGCCATCACACTGATCACCAGCTCCCTGCACACCGAGACCATCCAGCTCCATGTCACTCAATCACCACACCACGCCATTATTCTTGGCCACCCCTGGCTCACCCTCCACAATCCACAAATTTCCTGGAAGGATCAGGACATCATCCAGTGGTCCCAATCTTGTCTCCAGCGGTGTCTCAAATTCCCACAGAGGAACCATCACGTGGTCCCAGTTCCCCAACCTGAAGGTCAACCCCCGCAGGACCTTCCCGAGGTTTACTGGGATTTCCACTCGGCATTCAGCAAATCCCGGGCCACCCAGCTTCCACCTCATCGGGACACGGATTGTGCCATCGAGCTCTTACCTGGAGCCACGCTCCCCAAGGGTCGTGTATACCCCCTGTCCCAACCCGAGACTCTGAGCATGCAGCAATACATCGACGAAGAACTCGCCAAGGGGTTCATCCGACCCTCCACCTCACCTACCTCGGCGGGCTTCTTCTTCATAAAAAAAAAAGACGGATCCTTGCGTCCCTGCATCGACTACCGAGCCCTCAACGAAGTAACCACCAAGTACCGTTATCCCCTACCCTTGGTACCCTCAGCCCTGGAACAACTCCGCACTGCCCGTATCTTTACCAAGCTCGACCTGAGATGCGCCTACAATCTCATTCGCATCCGGGCAGGTGACGAGTGGAAGACGGCCTTCTCCACGACGACTGGCCACTATGAATATCTGGTCATGCCCTTCGGTCTGTCCAACAGTCCCTCCGTCTTTCAGGCCCTTATCAACGATATTTTCCGAGATATGCTCAACAAGTGCGTCATAGTCTACATTGACGACATACTGATCTACTCCGACACCCTGTCTGAACACGTTCAACACGTACGAGCTGTGCTCCAAAGATTAATCCAGAATCAGCTGTACGCCAAACTCTCTAAGTGTGCCTTCCACCTCTCCACCGTCTCCTTCTTAGGATACATCATCTCTGCTGAGGGAGTCACGATGGATGACAGCAAGGTTTCCGCCGTGCTACACTGGCCTCGTCCCCAAACCGTCAAGGACCTCCAACGTTTCCTGGGGTTTGCCAACTTCTATCGAAGATTCATCTGGGGTTTCAGTCAAGTAGCAGCTCCTCTAACTTCTCTCACTCGCAGTGGAGGTGGATCCAATAAGCTGGCATGGTCTACGCTCTGCGAGAAAGCGTTCCAAGATCTGAAGACTCGTTTCACCTCGGCTCCCATCTTGAAACACCCAAACCCCCGACGTTCAGTTCACTGTGGAGGTGGACGCCTCCAGCACAGGTATCGGAGCAATACTGTCACAACGCCAGGGAACCCCAGAGAAATTGTACCCGTGTGCCTACTACTCTCGCAAACTCAATCCCGCGGAACGTAATTATGACGTCGGGGACAGAGAACTGTTGGCCATGAAAACGGCCCTGGAGGAATGGAGACACTGGTTGGAGGGCTCGACCATGCCCTTTCACATTCTAACCGACCACAAGAACTTGGAGTACTTGAGAACCACCAGACGTCTCAATGCCCGCCAGGCCAGATGGTCGTTATTCTTCTCCAGGTTTCTCTTCACTATAACCTATCGGCCCGGGTCCAAGAACGGTAAGGCGGACGCACTCTCCCGCCAATACGACTTGTCCCAATCAGACACCTCTCCGGCTACCATCATTCCCATCTCCCAGATCGTCTCCCCCGTGCAATGGGACATCATGGCCGAGATCACTGAGGCCCTAGAAACAGACCCTGCTCCTCCGGAATGCCCTCCTGGACTGACCTACGTCCCCGCTCCCCTACGGCATCGCGTACTGACACTGATCCACGAGAATCCCAGCGCCGGCCACCTCGGCGACCAGGGAACTCGTTCTCAATAAGTTCTGGTGGCCTTCCATGACTCAACAGATTCTAACCTTCGTCAAGGAATGTGTCACATGCAACCAAACCAAATCCCTATGCCAGTGCCCTGCCGGTCTGCTCCAGCCTCTCCCTATCCCAGAAAGACGATGGTCCCACCTGGCCGTCGACTTCATGACCGACTTGCCCCCTTCTCACCTCAACACCGTGATCCTCACCATCATTGACCGGTTCTCAAAGTCATGCCGCCTCATTCCGCTTCCCAAACTTCCCACTGCATGGGAGACGGCTCAAGCCGTGCTCAACCAGGTCTTTAGATTTTATGGTTTGCCCGAAGACATAATCTCGGATCGGGGACCCCAATTCACGTCCCGTGTGTGGAGGTCCCTCTGGTCTCAGTTAAATGTCAACGTCAGCCTCACGTCAGGGTACCACCCACAATCCAATGGACAAGTGGAGAGGCTGAATCAGGAAATCTCCCGCTTCCTACGAGCTTACTGTCACCTCCATCAGGAGGACTGGAGCGAATACCTCATGTGGGCCGAATACGCCCAGAATTCCCTAAGGAAGCTCTCCACCCAACTTACCCCATTCCAATGTGTGTTAGGCTTCCAACCTCCACTATTCCCGTGGTCCGGGGAGCCTACTAACCTCCCCGCAGTGGACACCTGGCTACGGAGGAGCGAAGCTACCTGGGATATAGCACACACCAACCTACGACAGGCAATCCAACGAGTTACCCGCCAAGCCAATCGCCTCCGGAGAGCCGCTCCTCCATACCTAGTCGGACAGTGGGTCTGGCTCTCCACCCGGGACCTGAGACTCCGACTCCCCTGCAGAAAGCTTAGCCCAAGGTACGTGGGTCCGTTCAAAATCCTCAGACAAATCACTCCTGTGTCTTTCCGTTTAGATCTTCCATCTCATTACCGCATCTCACCCACTTTTCATGTTTCCCTGCTCAAGCCCGCTGTGGAACTGAGAGGAGAGGGGGACCAGGACGAGGCCGCTCCGGCAGAGACTCCTCCCCTAATGGACGCAGAGGAGATCAACCAGATCTTGGACTCTCGGCGCCGAGGCGGGGTTCTCCAGTATCTCGTGGACTGGGAGGGATACGGCCCCGAGGAGCGGTCTTGGGTCAATTCTAAGGACATGCTCGACCCCCAACGTACTGCTACATTCCACCGGGAACACTCGGAGAAACCCGCTCCTCGTCCTCGTGGTAGACCTCGGCGCCGAGGAGGAGCTCACGTCAGGAGCCGTTCGCAGGGGAGGGGCTCTGTCACTAATAGCGCCTCTGTGGCCCTTTCTGACCGAACACAGCGGGAACCATCACCCGAATATTAGTTCCGCCCGGACTCTTTTCTCACACGGACCCAGTACTTTTCCGTCTCAGCTGTGGCTTATCATCTCACTAGTTATTGCCTTTAATAGGCGCAGACTTTCTTTGTTCATTGCGAAGTCTTATCGTTCCCTATGGTCGTAATTCTGAGCATTTATCTCTGTGTTGGATTTTCTGTGTACGACTCTGGACTGTGTACCCCGTTGACGATTACTGCTGCCTGCCATTGCGACCATTGCCTATCTATTGAACTGTGTTCCGGATTACCTACGTTGTTCCTGTTTTCTGGTGATTATTCCTGTCTGTTGACGATTCTAAATAAAGCCTTTCGGATGGATTCGAATGTCTCTGACTCCGTGTTACACTGGGTCACATGGACACGCTTTCTATGTTTATTTATGCTTTGATTTGAATGAAAACAAAAATAACGTCTTTGTTGAATAAGGTTGTTCTTTTTGTTTTCTTTGCATACAAAATGTATTCTCGTAGCTTCGTAAAATTACAGTTGAACCACTGATGGCAGATGGACTATTCTGACAATGCTTTTCATACTTTACTGGGCTTAGACATTGTTAATTCTTTGGCTGTCAGTGGGACAGACGCAAGCCTCCCGGTTCTTATTCAAAATATCTTAAATTGTGTTCTGAAGACGAACAAAGCTTTTACGGATTTGAAACGACATTAATCACTGTTAATCACGTTAACAGTGATTAATGACAAAATTGTCATTATGGGGTTGAGTAACCCTTTAAACTAAATAAGTAACCTTTTTCGCAAATGAAGTTACTTAAGTAAAACTTGTTACCTTTGAAAAAATTCAAGTGTGCAAAAGATGCCTGCTCTCGGGACGCCAGACTGAAGTTGTAATAAGACTCCAAATCCAGCTACAAGTTAAGGTATGAATTCACAACCATCTGACCCTCAAATAGTCAAAAGCCTATGGGTGGACCTGAAATTGAATAATATAAGCAATAATGTAACTTACAATGCAGTATTTCAATATAAAATGTATTCTAAATTACAAGTTTATCAAATTATTAAAAAAATTAATACATTACCTAATAAAATCAGCTTCAGAGTCTTGAAGCATCAAACATTTCTCCACATCAGCTGCTATTCGTTGCACCTACAAGACATAAAGAAAATAATCTTGTGATTTCTTTAAAGCATTTACATGAATTAGACCATAATTAACACCCAATATTTTATATATTTTAGAATAAACAAAACTATTATAAATTATATAAATTATAATTATAATATTACATTGTAGAACTGTACCACCAATAAAATTAAATAATTTACAGTGCAAAATTACAACTGTGTAATGACATTAATGTTTTACATTAATTTTTGAAAATACAATTAATAAATGTTGGAAAAATGCAATGATACTTTTTAAACGTGAAACTAAACCGCCATTAGGTGGCAGCAAATAACTTAATGAGTGAATCAATTGAGTCATTCATTGAACCGATCCGTTCAAAAAGCTGAATCATTCAGCAAAAACACTGCTTAGTTTTGATTTGAGGATAAGCAAAATAGTTTTGCTTTGTTTGGAACTATTTTCGTTGGTGAAATAGAACAACAGTTAATATTGTGTCTGAAAAAGTAAGTAACTTGTTAACTAATTGTTTATTGAACTATGTATTTGCAATCGTGATACTCACGAATACAGCTCACTTGTTATACTACTTATATCTTATGTTATAAATAAACTCAACAGTTGAACATTTACCTCATGTATTTTCCGTGAGTTTATGTGTGCCGTTAAGCTTGTTTTGATGTAGAATGAAACGTTAATATAATCAGAATCAGTCTCGCATTTCGATGCTTCCTCAGTCTTTTTTTTCCTGTGTGTTTTTTTTTTTTTTTTAATCAGGCTAACTTGTCCAGTCGGGCATATAAAGATGCCTTTCACTTATTATAGTAAGGCGTCACGTCAGTATGGGACAGTTGAACACATATAAACAAATGAAATTTCACTTATTTTGCTGTTCGTCAGTTATTTCGACAGATAGTAGTTACTATGACAATCGTTCGCATTGGGCTTTATGATAAAAGTTAGGTAAACACTACTTTAAATGCTCTCAATATGAAAATATAACTTCCAAAAATCGAAAATTTGGCCTATGCTATGATAGCAACTCCCAGTTTACCGCACAGAAGGCCACTTGTCTAAATGTCAGGATAGGAGGCTATTGTGACATGATATCGCTTATACATTAACTTAAATAAATATAAAAAGGATATATTTCTTAAATATAATTAAGTGAATTTACCAGGAATTATGAATAAAGCCTCTAATCTTCAATCGTTCTCGCGCTGCTCCAGTCGGCTGGGTTTCAGATTTGAATGATGCGCGCGCAATCCCATAATGCCACACTACAGTAAGTTAGTGTAAAAAGCAGGAAATACAGTGACAACACCTGCTACTTGTAAATGAATTACAGTTGACGTGGAAATATACTGTTAACAACTGTAAAACCTTATTTGACCCATAATGCATTGCGAAATACAGCTGCATCTTGTAAAATGTTTATACAGTAAAATTCTGTAAAATTTGCTGTAGAAACTACAGCAATTTTTTACAGTGCATCATGTCGAGATCCAGCGGTGTGGGACTTCATACCCATTCCCCAGGCAGTATGGTGGAGCGAAGGGCAAGATTCATCAGATTAACCACCCTCCGCCAAGAGGGTAATGAGGTGGGTGGGATTTCGTGTTCTACCTACAACATCGGCCTCCATGGGATACCCCAGCCACACCAGTCTCTCCCGGTGGGATGGCCGATTCTAGACCGGGGTCTACAAACAGGAGGACCGCCAGCCCAGCGCCACAGCACAAGGTGGTTGCCAGCCCAGCGCCACAGCAAAAGTTGGCAGCCGGCCGAGCACCACTGCATGAGATGGCCGCCAGCCCAGCGCCACAGCACAAGGTGGTCGCCAGTCCAGCGTCACGGCGCAAGATGGCCGCCAGCCCAGTGCCACAGCACAAGATGGCCGCCTGCCCAGCGCCACAGCACAAGGTGGTTGCCAGTCCAACGTCACGGCGCAAGATGGCCGCAAGCCCAGCACCACAGCACAACTTGGCCGCCGGCCCAGCGCCACTGCACAAGATTGCCGCCGGTCCAGAGTCATGGCACAAGATGGCCGCTTGTCCAGCGCCTCTGCACAAGATGACAGCCACAGTTGACCCTCCAGAGTCGAGTCAGGTTCCCGTTGACCCTCCAGAGTTGAGTCAGGTTCCCGTTGACCCTCCAGAGTCGAGTCAAGTTCCCGTTGACCCTCCAGAGTTGAGTCAGGTTCCCGTTGACCCTTCAGAGTCGAGTCAGGTTCCCGTTAACATTCCAGAGTAGAGTCAGGTTCCGTTGACCCTCCAGAGTCAAGTCAGATTCCCGTTGACCCTCCAGAGTCGAGTCAGGTTCCCATTGACTCTCCAGAGTCAAGTCAGGTTTCCGTTGACCCTCCAGAGTCGAGTCAGGTTTCCGTTGACCCTCCAGAGTCGAGTCAGGTTCCCATTGACCCTCCAGAGTCAGGTCAAGTCACCGTTGACACTCCAGAGTCAGGTCAATTCACCGTTGACACTCATGAGTTAAGCACTACCACAGTTCGACCTCAGGAGTCAAGTCAAGTCACCGGTGATCTTCAAGGAAAAGGCAAGTCACTGGTGTTCTTCATGGGCAAAGTCAAGTCACCGACTATCTTCATTGGCAAAAGCAAGTCACCATTGATCTTCATGGGCAAGGGCAAGTCACCATTGATCTTCATGGGCAAGGACAAGTCACCAATGATCTTCATGGGCAAAGTCAAGTCACCAGTGTTCTTCATGGGCAAAGTCAAGTCACCGACTATCTTCATGGGCAAAGGCAAGTCACCATTGATCTTCATGAACAAATGCAAGTCACCATTGATCTTCATGAGCAGAGTCAGGTCACCAATGATCTTCATGAGCAGAGTCAAGTCACCAATGATCTTCATGAGCAGAGTTATGTCACCATTGATCTTAGATGTTAACAGCACCACGCAGCAACAGCTAAATTCCTCTACACTGGACGCGACAAAGAAAGCATTTTAATATGTCTTAATATGTGCCGCGATGCAGACAGTCATGAAAATAATGGGATAGTATTTTGTCGCACTGCTTCCGTCCAACCATACGCCTAGTTACCTATTTTGGTAATTTGCAGGTCGTGTTAAAATGTTGTTGGTTTAGAATAGATAAATAAATCTTTTGACTCGTGTCTTCCAAATATGATAATTTTGAACTTCTGGTACGATACTTGGACATTTCCAATCTGGCAACACTGGTGAGATGCAGCGTGACGCTTTGAAGGATGGAAATGCAGATCAGGAGAATGTTTGCAGCGATTAAACACTTTAATTTCATTCTGTAACTCACACAAAATTGTTTTGCTGTCAGAACACTGATAATGTAGCACATGCGTTGTTTTATCTGTTCTTTATACTGCTTTTTGTAATGTTTTATAAATAAAATATTGTGACTAACGTGCATTTATCTGCCTGTTACACTTTTTATATTGTAAAAATGGTTATGTTTAAGATTATAGGGTGGAGTAGGGAGATTAAAATGATATTTTTTAAACAATAGTATATTAACTAAGATAATAGTCACTGTCAATATACAGTATCTATATTGCGTTTTTATTTTTGTAAAGTGGCTAAAAAGTTGTGTATAAGGAGTGAGTTAGAGACTCAAAGATATCTATATAATAGTAAAATATATTTGCATAAAAAATATTTATAATTGAAATATCATATAAGGGATTTGTATATACTGTAACTGAAAGGTATACCAGAACCTTTGCATATGGCAAATACATGGTACATTTACAAACTGCAGTTTGTACATAATTTATATTGATCTGCAAATTATATGTAACACATTTACAAGTGATGAATAGTTTACACTTTAGATTAGGGGATGCAAAAAGTGTTATAAATGACTTGTGTACATATACAAATAATTTGTAACAGGTAAGAAAGGCCTGCAAGTGATATGTAACACATTTACAAGTGATGAATAGTTTACACTTTAGATCAGGGGATGCAGAAAGTGTTATAAATGTTTTGTGTACATATACAAATAATTTGTAACAGGTAAGAAAGACCTGCAAGTGAAATGTAACAAATTTACAAGTGATGAATAGTCAACACTTTAGATTAGGGGATGCAGAAAGTGTTATAAATAACTTGTGTACATATACAAATAATTTGAAACAGGTAACAAAGATCTACAAGTGATATGTAACACATTTAGAAGTGATGAATAGTTTACGCTTTAGATTAGGGAATGCAGAAAGCTTTGTTAATGATTTATTCATGCATTTACACATCATCTATAAATGGTGTTGAACACATTGTAGTCTTTACTAAGTACTGACTGGTGAGGGTATAGACAGCTGTCTTCTCTGATACACATGGAGTCTTTAACTCTGCACCTGATGTGAGCTTCAGTGGAAAGTAAAACCGGTTAAGAGGTTCACTTCATCACTAGATCCACACACTCCACACAGAACACAAGTCGGTGCTGATGAGTGAAAGGATTTAACACAACTCACTGGAATCACCTGACTAAGGCATTTATAAATGTTTATCCACTTCAAAACAAATGAGTTACTCTTTAAAAAAAATAGTGCTTTATGTTTGTGTTTTTGAACACAGACCAGCTAACAAATTATTCACCAATAAATCATATACTGATATTTTACTGTTTTGTTCATGATTAACAATTGTTTATTGAGATAATAATACAAAAGATTTTGACATTAATACTTCAGTTATTTATAAGTGATAAATAATTTTATCAACTAATAACTTATAAACCATCTACTAATGATCAGTTTGATTTATTTCATGATTTCAACCTTTTTTAAGATTACTTACAACACATTTGTAAATCGCTAGCATACCACTTATTAATCATTTATGAATTAATTAATCATTAACCAATAACTCATAAGTGACTTATAACTGAATAAAACATTACTAAAACGTTAACTTATTACTTATTAATAATTTATGAAAGTATAGTCATGTTTTGTAAATTATTAGTTCATCATTAACTAATAATTTTTAAATAACTTATAACAGAATGTTATTGTAAAGTGTTACCGTCTTATGCAACAGTTCAATAAACCAGAAGTTAATTAAGAGACTTATGTTTTAGACACCACATTTCCTGTTTTCAAGCTATTTCTACAAAAAACAAAAACAAAAATCCAAACACAGCCACATTAATATTTTGCATCTCTGAGCAACATGATGGTGTTTCCATATAATGCAAGGGGACAGGACCACTTCAGACACCACACAAAGTGAACATGACGGTCAAGATTCAAATATTGGTATTTGTTTTTTTCTTACATACATTATCGTTTCACTTAAAAAGACAGTGATTCATTAACAGGGGTTGAATGAGTTACTGTCATACCGTAATTACTCAAATAAAAACCGGTAGTCAAATAAATGCCAGGCCTCTTATAGTGGCCGGGGGCATAGTCAACATGGACAAATAAAGGCCAGTCTTAAATAAAGGCCGGGGGAAAATTTCTGCAGCAGAGCCAGATAATGAACGTACACGCCCACTGCCGGAGCGTTTCTCGTTCCAGTCATTTATTACTGGGATATACATAAAATAAATGAACTCTCTTGCAAGTATTCTTATGACTACGCATTGTTTTACAGTAGCCTCAATAAAATACCTTTCAATAAGACTGCCTTCTTGGTCCTCGTTTGCCAGACTTGCTTGTCCTATTAACCTATCAAAGTTAGCATTTATCTGTGATCGTAAACTTATGAGACGTGATCTGTACCTCTGACCTGACATGTTCTTTCTCTTGTATAACACAGGAGATACCGGAAATCGTTGGGAAATCGTGTAACTGGAATGGATCGGGAATCCTGGAGACAGCAGAACAAGGACACAGAGGTTAGCTTTTCAAAAGTACGTACTTGGGATGCGAGGCAAGCTGGGGACAGAAACATGAGGTCTGTTCCTGTTGGAGGCTTGACGGTGAAACTGGGGCTGAGGTGAGTGTTTTATAGTGCCTTGATGAGATCGTTGATGATGACCAGGTGAGGGTGATTAATACTCAGGGGAGCGTGAATATTGTGGATTGGCTGGGACCAGACATGCCTGGTCCCTGATGTAATGGCATGTTATGGCCACAGTGGGGCACTGAAGATGTTTTGAAGGTAGAGTGATTACGGGGATGAAGAGGAATAAAAAGTTATCTGTTTACATCCTGATAGTTGTGTCCTTGAATACAAAGTTATAGAGGAACAATACATGTTGTCAGAGACGAATAACCCATGACAGACAGAGTCTAGTGGCACAGACAAGAAGTCGGAGCTGCTTTAATGGTGTGTAGAGTGAAAACGCGGGACCTGTAGAGCAAGAAAAAGAGCGAGTCGGCGAGAGCAATAACAGCTAGCGGCAAGCTAAACGCACACAGGATGGACCACATATTCACTATCACACCACCGGGATCATTCGACTTTGAGCCAAGCTCGTGGCCCGCATGGATCAAAAGGTTTGAACGCTTCAGAATGGCGTCTGGACTGAAAGAAAAAGACGGTGCATACCAGGTGAATTCTCTCGTCTATACAATGGGGGATAAGGCTGACGATATTCTGAGCTCGCTGCAGTTGACGGATGAGAAAGAAAAGCACTTTGACGAGGTAAAAAAAGCCTTTGATGAACATTTTGTAGGAGTACATAATGTAATTTACAAACGAGACAAGTTCAATAAACGATGTCAAGACGTCGGCGAAACTGAACATTGTAAATATGGCGTTTTACGTGAGGAAATGATTCAAGATAGAATTGTTGTCGGCATACGTGATGCTAAATTGTCTGAAAAACTTCAGCTCAATCCAAAGTTGGATTTAGCTACAGCTATAGTTCAAGTGAGGCAGCACGAGGAAGTGAAAAAGCAACAAGCTGTTCTGCGGTGAGCAGATTCACCAGGACAAATGGATGCACTGTCTCATAAAAGTAAAAGCCTGGCTCATAGAAAAAAATCTTTCCAACGCGGAAGCTATTCTCAGCCTCAGCCTACCTCATCAAAGCCAAAACAGTGTGGGTGTCATGTCCGCTGTCTGATCACCCAGTTCTTCGGTGTGTGTGTGTTTTTGTTAATGTCTGCATTTTGTGTGCACATGGTGTTTTGTTTTGGTTTTGATCGTTCGTCTTGCAACCATCTGTGGCGTTCCTCCCTCCCCCTCATTACTACAGTTTCCGCTTCTAATTGTTTGACTCCACTCACCTGAATTCAATGTCTGTTCATCTCTTGCTCTATTTATTCCCGTCTGTCGCGCCAATCGGTGCCAGATCGTTATTCGACTATAGCCCATGTGTAGCCATTCTGTCTAGTCTTGTTCTGTCGTGCCATTGTCTGCTGCTAATGGTTTTGTTTTGTTTTCTATTTTTCCCCTCCCTCATTTCCTAGACCGGGCACCTGCATTCCTCAGAAGTGCTTTTGGTTTGCTCCGTTACGGGCTCTTATTTTTCTGTTGGACCTTTTCCCTTATTTCCTGGCCTGTTTCTGTTCGTTGGAGGGAGTTTTTTCTTTTGGACTTTTTGAATAAATTCTCACACTGTAACCTGCATCTGTGTCCAGTTGTGTTCCTGACAGAACGATCTGGCCAAGATGGACACAGCAGGCGCAGATTCTGTCAGAATCTGCTAGCTGTAGTTACCCAGCAGGGTGTTCTTTTGGGCCAGCACGAAGCCAGATTGACGAACACCACAAGGGAAGTGGAGTTTTTAGCCAACCAAGTGGCTGAGCTGACCACCCGCATCCAAGAGCTGCAACGAGAGGCTGCACAGGGTGGTGCAGCTCGCCATCTTCCTCGCCATGAGCCTGAGCCCCGATGCAATAACCCACCACCCTACGATGAGGACCCCAATTCCTGCCGGGCCTTCTTGTCCCAGTGTTCGGTGGTGTTTGCCTTGCAGCCACGCACATACGCACTTGAGATGTCCAAAGTGGCTTTTGTATTGACTCTTCTAACTGGCTGGGCTAGAGACTGGGGAACTTCCGTCTGGGAGACTCAAGCTCCCCGCAGCTCGGCCCTTCCTGGTCTGGACGGATCACAAGAACCTCGAGTACATCTGTTCGGCCAGGAGGCTGAGCTCCCGACAGGCTCGCTGGGCCCTCTTCTTTGGCCGGTTCAATTTCACCCTGTCATACAGGCCCGGGTCCAAAAATGTTAAGCCTGATGCTCTCTCTCATCTCTTCAAGGCTCCTGAGGGGGAGGAGTCAGCAGACACCATCTTGCCCAAAGGGGTGGTGGTGGCATCCCTCTCTTGGGACATCGAGAGACGAGTAGAGGAGGCCCTACTTAAGGGGCCTGTGCCGAAGGTGGGTCCAGCGGGTAATCTGTTTGTTCCCGACAAGTTGCGCTCTGAAGTGATCCAGTGGGGTCACTCGTCCAGGCTGGTCTGTCATCCAGGAGTCCGGAGGTCGCTGGCTGCCATCCGTCAGCGATTCTGGTGGCCATCCATGGCCAAGGATGTCAGGCAGTTCGTGGCTGCCTGCTCGGTGTGCGCTCAGAACAAGACTTCCAACTTTTTTTCCCAGGAACTTTTTTCCCCCCAGACCTGTTGCTTTCTGCGTTTCCACCGCGGTGTAAAGTACCGGGAAGATTAGGCAAATAGACTGGTGACGTAGGTTTGCGCCCGTTTCTCAATACAAAGTACGCTGATTTTGGACGTGCCTCCTCCTGTAGTGCGGACTTTGTGCATTCGACTCGGGAGTGTGATGTCCGCGACGACGCAAGTCCGGTAATTCTGCAAATAGCAGCATAATTGATAACTTCAGTCAGCTCGTCTTGGCTACTGCAAATTTCCTTTCTGTATATTTACAATAAAACGAAATATGATATCAAAAACCACTGCCTCCTTTCGTTTTCATTTAAACATAATAACAGCTGCAGAAATGTACTTAGTTCAGGGATATGTGTATATATACAGCCATTACAATAAAACGAAATATTATATAAATTTGCCTTTTTTATTTTCATTTAACATATAGATAAAATGAATACAGACCAAAGATAACCAGTTAGATTTACCCAAAACGAATTATATTTTGTTTAACCACTTAAGAGACATCAGAGCCAGCGGCACATATCAGAAGGTCTAGCCGAGGTGAGGCTGCTTCTCGGCGGATAGATGATCACTGAGCTCCCGCTGATCATGTGGAGCTGACCGTCTCCAAAATCGGTGAAACAACACATTTTTAAATAGGACCTGTCTTTATGAATAAACCACAGATTTTGGTTTTAAACAACTACATTCATATCAAATGCCACTGCCTCCTTTCCTTTTCATTTAAAAATAATAACAGCTGCAGAAATGTACTTAGTTCAGGGAAATGCATATATACAGTCATTACAATGAAACTAAATATTATATAAATTTGCCTTTTTTATAGGGATGTCCCGATCAGGTTTTTTGTCCTCGAGTCCGAGTCCGAATCATTTGATTTTGAGTATCTGCCGATACCGAGTCCCGATCCGATACTTCTAGAATACATAAAAAAAGAATAAAGAAGAGCGAAAAAACAGATCCAGGATGTTCAATAAATTACATTTTGAAATATATTCAAATATAAAACAGCTATTTTAAATAGACTAGTAAAAATATTTCAAAATCTAAATGTTTCGCTGTACTTTGGATCAAATAAATGTAGGCTTGGTGAACAGAAGGGACTTCTTAAAAAAAAAAAAACCTTAACAAGCTTACTGTTCAAAAACTTCTGACTGGTAGTATAGGCAACTTTATTTTTTCTCTAATTTCTAGCTTTTAATTGGCTTAGAAATCTATAAATGCTGGACAATAACAAATAATAATGATTTGTTTATATACTACAAACACTGTTTATCACATAATAATGCAGAATAGTTTCTATACTGTAATAAATACTATGTCAATCAGCACTGCATTGTTCATACTTTATTTATCACCTGCTGGAGATGACTTGAAGAACAATTTATTGTCGTGATCGTATATTAACGTCTTCATGTTTGCATAAGTTTCTGTTTTCCTGTGAGCACCACAGCATAGCTGGACGCTTTTGTCCATATTAGGAATATCCTGATATCAGCGCGAGAGCGCGCTCTGGCTTCGAGTATGAATGAGAAACACACTGCATGAGAGTTTAGCGTATCCCGCTGTATCCTGAGTCCGAATGAAATATCAGGTCATGCGCAAACTATCATGTCTCTTTGAGTTTGAATCTATATTTATTCACACCAGCTTGAAAACAAAGTGATGTCATGCCGCACGCGTTGCTGTTTCTGTGTGGAGTCAAAAGGATCTAACTCTGTGCCACCGCATAACAAAAGATGTGTTAAAAATTAATGAGAATGTATATATATATATATATATATATATATATATATATATATATATATATATATATATATATATCCGAGTCCTGATCGGGAGGTAACGTCCGATTCCGATCGAGCTCGATTTCCGATCACGTGATCGGATCTGGACATCCCTACTTTTTTATTTTCATTTCAACATATAAATAAATTGAATACAGACCAAAGATAACCTATTAGTTTTACCCAAAACTAATTATATGTTATGTTTAACCACTAAAGAGACATCAGAGCCAGCGGCACATATCAGAAGGTCTAGCCGAGGTGAGGCTGCTTCTCGGCGGATAGATGATCACTGAGCTCCCGCTGATCATGTGGAGCTCATGTCTCCGAGATCAGCGAAAAACATTTTTAAATAGGCACTGTCTTTATAAATAAACCACAGATATGAGTTTTAAACAACTACATTCTCGCTTGAAATACTTTTAAAATTACATTTCATGACACAATAACAGTAATATTTTGAAAATGATCCGAATAAATGGTGGTTGAACTCAACCAATGCTGAGTGAACTCAACCAATCAGCATGTTTAGCACTCAAGTCCCCCCCCTGAAAGTTCTGGAACTTTGAAAAAGTACTACCTCGCCAGCAGGGACTTTCTGAGGGGCATTTTTTTACCCGGAACTTTATTTAGTTCCTGGTTCCTGCGGTGGAAACACGCCGAGTACCAGGCCAAAGTCCCTAGTTCCTGGGTAAAGTTCCTGCGATGGAAACTCGGCATTAGTCTCTCTGTTTTGGAGGGAGTTCTGTCGCAGATCGTGGCCTCTACGAGTCTGTCATCAGGTTTCCATCCCCAGACCAATGGGCAGCCCGAGCGGGCAAACCATGATTTGGAACGCACTCTTCGCTGCCTGGCATCCCAAATCCCAGCTCCTGGTGTCAACAGCTGTCCTGGGTAGAATACGCCCATAAATCCCTTCCGGCTTCTGCCACAGGTATGTCCCCATTCCAGTGTTCTGTTGGTTATCAACCCTCCTTGTTTCCGAAACAGAAACCCGAAGCTGCGGTCCCGTCTGCTTTGGCTTTTGTCCGACGGTTTCGACGCACCTGGAAGAAAGCTAAGGCGGCCTTGGCCCAGGCTAATAGGCGGAACAAGGCAGCGGCCGATCGTCACCAGACTCCTGCTCCCCGCTATCTGTGTGGTCAAAGGGTATGGCTCTCCACCAAGGACCTGCCTCTGAGGGTAGCCTCACGCAAGTTGGCACCCAGGTTCATTGGCCCATACCGTTTCACCAAGGTTCTGAGTCCGGCGGCGGTGCAGCTCAAGCTCCCTACCACGCTTGGTCGGGTGCACCCTGTTTTCCATGTTTCCAGGGTTAAACCTGTATTCAATTCCCATCTTGTTCCCTCTTGATCACCCAGTTCTTCGGTGTGTGTGTGTGTGTTTGTTTATGTCTGCATTTCGTGTGCACATGGTGTTTTGTTTTGGTATTGATCGTTTGTCTTGCACCTATCTGTGGCGTTCCTCCCTCCCCCTCATTACTACAGTTTCCGCTTCTGATTGTTTGACTCCACTCACCTGAATTCAATGTCTGTTCATCTCTTGCTCTATTTATTCCCGTCTGTCGCGCCAATCGGTCCCAGATGGTGATTCGACTATAGCCCATGTGTAGCCATTCTTTCTAGTCTTGTTCTGTCGTGCCATTGTCTGCTGCTACTGGTTTTGTTTTGTTTTCTATTTTTCCCCTCCCTCATTTCCTAGACCGGGCACCTGCATTCCTTAGAAGTGTTTTTGGTTTGCTCTGTTACGGGCTCTCTCGTGTATTCCTCCCCCCTCCGCTCTCTATGCCGTCACACCGTTGGGCGCCCCCTGCCGGGTGTTTACGCAAGGACATTGAAGTCTCTTATTTTTCTGTTGGACCTTTTTCCCTTATTTCCCGGCCTGTTTCTGTTCGTTGGAGGGAGTTTTTTTCTTTTGGACTTTTTGAATAAATTCTCACACTGTAACCTGCATCTGTGTCCAGTTGTGTTCCTGACAGTGGGAAGTGTGGTAAAACCCCAAAACATTCATGGACTGAATGCCCAGCAAAAGACGTTGAGGGTAGAAAATGTCAAAAGCGGGGACATTTCGCGGCAATGTGCAGATCAGCTCAAAAGATGGATTCATTTGAAGTGGATGAGGCGGCTTATCTGGGTGCGGTTGACTATCCACAGTCATCCACATGGACTGAAATACTCACCATAAATGGCAGCCCATTGCGCTTTAAAGTAGACACAGGTGCGTCTGTGGCGGCTATCCCAGAAACCGAATTCAAACAGGATAGATATGGCAGACACTCAGCGCCGTGCAGACCCCTGCTGGGCCCCGCCAACCTACCTCTGGACGTAAAAGGGCTAGTGCATGCGGTCATTCAGAGAGGGGACAGAAAGATTGAGCAGGAGGTGTTCATCGTCAAGGACCTGACCATACCCTTATTGGGCCTCCCAGCTATCCGCAGACTACAGATGATCCCTCAGCTCAATAGCATTGACGATGCAGAAAAACACTTTCGCTCCACTTACCCCGAGGTATTTAAAGGGCTGGGTATCGTAAAAGGGGAGTATAAAATTAAGCTGAGAGACAACGCGGCACCCCATGCCCTCTCGGCCCCGCGACGTGTGGCCATTCCTCTCCGGGCCAAAGTCAAAGAGGAACTAGACCTTATGCAGAAGATGGGGGTCATAGCTCGTGTTGAAGAACCGACTGAATGGTGTGCGGGCATGATCCCCATAGTGAAAACGTCTGGGAAAATTCGTATTTGCGGGGATTTAACCCATCTGAACGAGAGCATCATCAGAGAGAGACACATCTCCACGGCAGTGGATGAGACACTGGCCAAGCTGGAAGGAGCCAGAGTCTTCACAAAGCTTGACGCAACATCAGGCTTCTGGCAGGTCCCACTCCACAAAGACTCCATGCTGTTAACTGCGTTCATCACACCAGAGGGGTGCTATTACTTCAAAAGGTTACCTTTTGGTATATCATCGGCACCCGAACACTTTCAAAAGAGGATTTCTCAACTGATTGATGGTGTTGACGGAGTCCTATGTCACGCTGATTATGTCCTGGTCATAGGGATAGACCGGGCAGAGCAGGACGACAGAATGCACAGGGTGCTACAGAAATTCAGAGAGGCTGGGCTCACTCTAAATGAGAAATGCCAGTTTGCCCTGACAGAGATCCATTTCCTGGGTCATGTCATAAATTCTCAGGGCATCAGAGCTGATCCAGGAAAGATAAAGGCAATCCTGGAGATGCCAGAGCCAAAGGATGTGGCGGATGTTCGCCATTTCATGGGTGTAATAATTAAAACTCCATAATCACCAGGAAGAAGGAGGCGGGAACCGGCGGACAATCAAACAAAGACTTTAATAACAAAATAAACACAAAACAGCGCATCAGCCCCTCACGGACGACTGATGCGCACAAATCAAAACCAAAACATAAAATAAAGCCCAGGCCTGGTCCTCTCTCATCCTTCACTGCCGTCGCTCCAGTTTTATATCCTTCCATCTCCTCCGTGGTACTCGAGACCGGTGGTGGGTCGCAGGTGTCGCTCATTTCCCAATCACTCCACCGGCCTCGCTCCTAGTTCCCACGTCCCTCGGCCCCGCCTCACTCGTCACATACCCCATCACCCCTCGCAGGCCGGGGGATACCCTCGAGACTGCGCTCTACTCCCCCCACCCTCCCTCCGGGGGGGGACCGCTCACGGGGACCTGCGGGAACCTGGGGGTAGGACAGACGAGGCGAGCGAAAAGGAGATGGAAGGAGGAGCGACAGAGATGAGAGAGGGGAGAGAGAAAAAAAATAAATAAAATATTCAGATTCCCAGACGCACTGCTGCTCGGCCCTCCACCAGCTGGGCGATCTCCTCTGCGGTGCCTGGCCGTGGCACTGGACGGCCCTCGGCGGACGGCACGACACTCCTCCGCCGCCCGGTGGACGGTGACGGCTCCTCCGGTTTTGGGCAGCCGGCAGGAGTCCCCCGTTCCCTGCTCCTCCGGATACCTTCACGGAGGCAGCAGGCTCCGGAACCCTGGCGAACGGCGCCGACTCCTCCGCTCCCTCACGGACGGCAGCTGCCCCTCCACATCGCGGGCGGCCGGCACCGAGCTCGCCCGTCCCTGGCAACTCACTCCAGCCCACCGCCTCGAGCGTCCATGGCGGCACACTTCCTCGCCTGCTCGATGGCACCGCGGATTCACCACAGCGGCGAGGGATCTTCAGCAGCGCGTCCCTCCTTCTCCCGGGTTTCGGCACCACTGTAATAATTAAAACTCCATAATCATCGGGAAGAAGGAGGCGGGAACCGGCGGACAATCAAACAAAGACTTTAATAACAAAATAAACACAAAACAGCGCATCAGCCCCTCACGGACGACTGATGCGCACAAATCATAACCAAAACATAAAATAAAGCCCAGGCCTGGTCCTCTCTCATCCTTCACTGTCATCGCTCCAGTTTTATATCCTTCCATCTCCTCCGTGGGACTCGAGACCGGTGGTGGGTCGCAGGTGTCGCTCATTTCCCAATCACTCCACTGGCCTCGCTCCTCGTTCCCACGTCCCTCGGCCCCGCCCCACTCGTCAAAATGGGCATGGTGAACTTTGTAGGCAAATTTTCGCCACGACTGCCAGATCTGACAAAGCCCATTCGTGACCTGTTGAAGACGGAGAACAGCTGGACATGGGGAGCACCCCAACAGAAAGCATTCCTGGAGACAAAAAAGGAATTGGGATCAGAGACTGTGTTAGCCCAGTACAGCCCAAATCACGAAACCATGGTATCGGCAGATGCTTCGTCATATGGACTCGGAGGTGTCCTGACACAAAAACAGACAGACGGAGAGTGGAAACCCATCGTCTTCATTTCTAGAAGTCTGAGCAAAGCCGAATCAAGATATGCCCAGATAGAAAAGGAGGCTTTGGCTGTGACCTGGGCATGCGAGCGCTTGCGTGGATATGTGAGTGGACTGGACTTTACCATAAGAACTGATCACAAGCCACTCATAACACTTCTGAAATCCAGAGCACTAGATGACCTCCCGCCGAGGATTATCAGATTCAGACACAGGCTGCTCAGATTTAACTTTAACATTATCCATGTTCCAGGTAAAAATCTGATAACAGCTGACGCCCTGTCCAGAGCACCTCTTCCAACCGCAGCCACAGAGGCAGAGCAAGACCTGGAAAGAGAATGCAAAGCTTACATGGACAGCATAGTTGAAAGCCTGCCAGCCACACCAACAAAGCTAGAACAGATTAAGAGTGCACAAACTTCAGATAACACCTGCAAACGTCTCAGCCGATCCATTGCAAATGGATGGCTGGGACACAGACGAGATGTGCATGAGCAGCTGCTGCTCTACTGGCCCAATAGGTCAGTTTTGCATGAAGGAAGAGGACAGGTTATGAAAGGAGAGAGACTTATAATCCCTGAGTGCATGACATCCTGTAGAAACTGCACCAGGGACATCAAGGTTTCAACAAATGCCTAGCCAGGGCCAGAAAATCAGTCTGGTGGCCAGGTATCACATCTGCTGTAAAGCAAATGGTCGAGAGATGTGAGATTTGCGCACGTGAAGCTCAAACACCAGTCGAGCCTCTGCTCACAACAGAACTACCAAACGGACCATGGCAGAGGGTTGCTGCTGATCTCTTCCAATGGCAGAATGGGAACTATTTAGTTGTGATAGACTACTTCTCTCGCTATATCGAAGTTTGTTCCCTACCTGGCAGCACATCAGCAAAACAGACTATTGCCAAACTTAAAGCTGTGTTTGCCAGATATCGATGCCCAGAAGTGCTCAACACGGACATAAATCTAAAGTTATTTTAGATTTAACGTTAGTCCGAGAGCTCTCAGTCCCTCCATTGAAGCTGTGTGTACGGTCTACTGTCCATGTCCAGAAAGGTAAGAAAAACATCATGTGACATCAGAGGGTAAGTTAGAATTTTTTGAAGCATCGAAAATACATTTTGGTCCAAAAATAGCAAAAACTACGACTTTATTCAGCATTGTCTTCTCTTCTGTGTCTGTTGTAAGACAGTTCAAAACAAAGCAGTTTGTGATATCCGGTTCAACAACGAATCACTCAATGTAACCGGATCTTTTTGAAACAGTTCACCAAATCGAACTGAATCGTTTTAAACGGTTCTCGTCTCCAATACGCATTAATCCACAAATGACTTAAGCTGTTAGCTTGTTTAATGTGGCTGACACTCCCTCTGAGTTCAAACAAACCAATATCCCGGAGTAATTCATTTACTCAAACAGTACACTGACTGAACTGCTGTGAAGATAGAACTGAAGATGAACACCGACCCGAGCCAGATAACGGACAACAGACTGACTCGTTCACGAGTTAAGAACTGTTTCTGTCAGACGTGTCCGATTCGATTCGTGCTAATGTTATGAGCCCAGGTAAACCGAAGGCTTGCAGTCATCGCCAATGACGCCATTATGTCGAGCTCAAAAGAACCGGTGAACCGTTTTCTTCAACCGGTTTATTGAATCGAACTGTCAGAAAGAACTACTGATGCAACCGGTTCTTGACTCGTGAACGAGTCATTATCTGGCTCGGCTCGTTGTTCATCTCTCTCTTCACAGCAGTTCAGTCAGCACGCGCAGTCTTCTTAATCGCTTGATTCGCTCAATGATGTGCCAGCTTCATCAAACCTGCCATCTACAGTTCTGGCAGTGGTAATGTGGGTTTGTAAAGGAATGATTCGTAACATTTTTATAATTGTAACGAGTAACGATGCAGCACATAAAAAAATATCGGAGTAAAAGTATTAAACTCATCGAAAATATGTACTGAAGTAAAAGTGGAAGTAGGAGAAAAAAATAATACTCTAGTAAAGTACAGATACCGCCTTTTAGTACTTAAGTACAGTAGTGAAGTAGTTCTACTTCGTTACTATACATCTCTGCTACTGTGCGACAGAGAGTCGAGTGGTTATGACGCAATCGTTAGCCTATTTTTACAAAAACTGTTCCTACAGGGCCATAATGTAACATAGAAGGTAATGGAGCCCTTTATACATTGTCATGTATCTTTAGAAATAAATAATGGACAAATGGAGTCTTTAAACGCCTCAGATGTAAAGTTATTCGCTGTCAAAGTGACGCCAAAATGAATGCAAAGTCAATGGGATATAAACACAAAACAGCGCATCAGCCCCTCACGGACGACTGATGCGCACAAATCAAAACCAAAACATAAAATAAAGCCCAGGCCTGGTCCTCTCTCATCCTTCACTGCCGTCGCTCCAGTTTTATATCCTTCCATCTCCTCCGTGGTACTCGAGACCGGTGGTGGGTCGCAGGTGTCGCTCATTTCCCAATCACTCCACCGGCCTCGCTCCTAGTTCCCACGTCCCTCGGCCCCGCCTCACTCGTCACATACCCCATCACCCCTCGCAGGCCGGGGGATACCCTCGAGACTGCGCTCTACTCCCCCCACCCTCCCTCCGGGGGGGGACCGCTCACGGGGACCTGCGGGAACCTGGGGGTAGGACAGACGAGGCGAGCGAAAAGGAGATGGAAGGAGGAGCGACAGAGATGAGAGAGGGGAGAGAGAAAAAAAATAAATAAAAAATTCAGATTCCCAGACGCACTGCTGCTCGGCCCTCCACCAGCTGGGTGATCTCCTCTGCGGTGCCTGGCCGTGGCACTGGACGGCCCTCGGCGGACGGCACGACACTCCTCCGCCGCCCGGTGGACGGTGACGGCTCCTCCGGTTTTGGGCAGCCGGCAGGAGTCCCCCGTTCCCTGCTCCTCCGGATACCTTCACGGAGGCAGCAGGCTCCGGAACCCTGGCGAACGGCGCCGACTCCTCCGCTCCCTCACGGACGGCAGCTGCCCCTCCACATCACGGGCCGCCGGCACCGAGCTCGCCCGTCCCTGGCAACTCACTCCAGCCCACCGCCTCGAGCGTCCATGGCGGCACACTTCCTCGCCTGCTCGATGGCACCGCGGATTCACCACAGCGGCGAGGGATCTTCAGCAGCGCGTCCCTCCTTCTCCCGGGTTTTGGCACCACTGTAATAATTAAAACTCCATAATCATCGGGAAGAAGGAGGCGGGAACCGGCGGACAATCAAACAAAGACTTTAATAACAAAATAAACACAAAACAGCGCATCAGCCCCTCACGGACGACTGATGCGCACAAATCATAACCAAAACATAAAATAAAGCCCAGGCCTGGTCCTCTCTCATCCTTCACTGTCATCGCTCCAGTTTTATATCCTTCCATCTCCTCCGTGGGACTCGAGACCGGTGGTGGGTCGCAGGTGTCGCTCATTTCCCAATCACTCCACCGGCCATAATGTTTGTGATATCCGGTTCAACAACGAATCACTCAATGTAACCGGATCTTTTTGAAACAGTTCACCAAATCGAACTGAATCGTTTTAAACGGTTCTCGTCTCCAATACGCATTAATCCACAAATGACTTAAGCTGTTAGCTTGTTTAATGTGGCTGACACTCCCTCTGAGTTCAAACAAACCAATATCCCGGAGTAATTCATTTACTCAAACAGTACACTGACTGAACTGCTGTGAAGAGAGAACTGAAGATGAACACCGACCCGAGCCAGATAACGGACAACAGACTGACTCGTTCACGAGTTAAGAACTGTTTCTGTCAGACGTGTCCGATTCGATTCGTGCTAATGTTATGAGCCCAGGTAAACCGAAGGCTTGCAGTCATCGCCAATGACACCATTATGTCGAGCTCAAAAGAACCGGTGAACCGTTTTCTTCAACCGGTTTATTGAATCGAACTGTCAGAAAGAACTACTGATGCAACCGGTTCTTGACTCGTGAACGAGTCATTATCTGGCTCGGCTCGTTGTTCATCTCTCTCTTCACAGCAGTTCAGTCAGCACGCGCAGTCTTCTTAACCGCTTGATTCGCTCAATGATGTGCCAGCTTCATCAAACCTGCCATCTACAGTTCTGGCAGTGGTAATGTGGGTTTGTAAAGGAATGATTCGTAACATTTTTATAATTGTAACGAGTAACGATGCAGCACATAAAAAAATATCGGAGTAAAAGTATTAAACTCATCGAAAATATGTACTGAAGTAAAAGTGGAAGTAGGAGAAAAAAATAATACTCTAGTAAAGTACAGATACCGCCTTTTAGTACTTAAGTACAGTAGTGAAGTAGTTCTACTTCGTTACTATACATCTCTGCTACTGTGCGACAGAGAGTCGAGTGGTTATGACGCAATCGTTAGCCTATTTTTACAAAAACTGTTCCTACAGGGCCATAATGTAACATAGAAGGTAATGGAGCCCTTTATACATTGTCATGTATCTTTAGAAATAAATAATGGACAAATGGAGTCTTTAAACGCCTCAAATGTAAAGTTATTCGCTGTCAAAGTGACGCCAAAATGAATGCAAAGTCAATGGGATGCTAACGCAAGTGAAGTTCTGCTACAAGATGGCAGCTCGCGGCCGACTTCAACTTCCGGTCGACTTCCTTGCCGCCTGGTAGTTTCTTATATGGTGTAATTTCTCATTTGTATTCCCTTCCACTAGATGGCAGACATGTAGTACTTTGATTCTAGACCAACGCATTGTTTCTGTTCAAAGTGTTCGACGAAATAGCAGAGCAAGTGAGCTCTCATGTCATTGATGCGGAAGCAATTCATTTCATAGCGTGCGTGTAAATGGTGAGATTTCTAAGAGAAAATCGCCAAATGGCTAATACAAAGTTGTACTGCGAGGATGTGTTGCAAATGTTGTTCACCAATTCTGACTCTGAAGGGGAATATTTGCCTTTTGGAAATGACGATCGGCCGTCTAATGATCGTGTAAGGCAAAAGTGTTCACGAAGCACAAATAAGCGATCATTTCGACCCTTCGGTGGGTGCGGGTGGCAGAGGTGAACGTGGTCATAGTGTCCATAGGAGAGCTTTTGCTGATCGCGCACGCTCTAATGCGCGGCCGGCAGACAGTACAGGTGCAGTCAGTGTGGAGAAGGTGTGCTGTGCCATGCAATGAATGAGAGGAACCAAACCTCAAGAACTACGAACTGTCACATAGATACCTGATTGGGCAGATAGCTGGTCAACTGATCAAAAAATAGGCACATGTATTTTCATATGATCATTTGGAATAAGAAAAACAAAAAACAACAACAAATACAAAAAAAAACACTAGCAAAAAAGTTTAAACATCCATTCAATATCTATTATTTCCTGAACATTACTGATGAACTGATCAAAAAGTAGGCTACTGTTCACATGTTTTACTACTATATAGTGTAGTAATATAGTAATAATTTAGTACTTTCTAGTGTTGTCACGGTACCAAAATTTCAGTACTCGGTACCGATACCAGTGAAAATCCACGGTTCTCGGTACCAATTTCGGTACCAAAGCAAAACACAAAAATATGCTAATTAAAAAAATAACTTTTTAGCACTAAAAATAAAACCAATGCCATTCTTTATACTTATTTACAATTGTGTTTAAAGTTTTTCTACAAGTTATATAATTATGAAAAACAGTAAACAAGTTTCACCCAAATTGAATTTGTCTTTTAATTTATGAAATTTAAACATTTTATTTTTGTTAAATAAAGGGGATTTGCTATTAAAATTAAAACATGGAAGAACTATTGTGATTTATTTCTACAAAATATAAAGTTTTATAAATTTCTTCAACAGTAGTAGCAGTATCACATACATTTTACTAAATAATAGTAATATTTCTAGCACAATGCCTTTATGTAAAAATTTACTTTTAGGCCTAATGAATGCGTATTTGTCATTTTAACTGAACTTAAGATTGGTGGTGATGCTTAAGATATTTTTGGTATGTATATATTATTGGATATATATTATTGATATATTTTGACAGGAGAAGACAACAAAGAAAAGTTTACATATAGCGTGTCGATTCAGCGTGGTAAGACTCTTGCTCTCTCTCTCTTTGCATGTGTGAGAAACAGTGCTATCAGTAAAGCGATGGTGAGTTGTGCGCCTTCACAAAGAATTTACAGAGCATCAAATACAGGTGCGCTGTGCGTCCATTGAGATGAACTGAAAAGTTCAGATCGCTTGATGGAGAGAGAACTCTGAAGCTCAGATACTGAAATTAATGCAAGCGTCATGCGCTTCAGTCTATGTAGTAAAAAACCCCGCACGTCTCTGCCATTCATTAATTCACACAGAGACGCGCAGAACACGGATTCATATTTCAAACAACTTTTGCGGCTTAACATTTACAGATACTGGTGCATATGGAAATTTGCTTTGATTAATTTATGCTAACTTTGACAAATTCCATGACTGTCCATATTAAAATGTAAGTTTCATTTTCATGACTGGATTTTGATATTCCGTCCTCGTTTTCTGCTTCGCGGAAATCATAGCGCTTAACCGGGTTTGAACGGGACCTCGGTACTACCGGTACTTAAAGAAACCTGGTACCGTCACATTTAAATTTTTTTAGTACCGACTTGGTACCGAAGTACCGTGTCTTTTGACAACACTAGTACTTTCTACTGTTTTATTGTTGGCTTCCTCTTTTCTGATAATTTGGAATGAGGATAAAAAGACACACACACAAAAACATGCAAATATGTTCAAACATCAATTCAACATCTAATATTTCCTGAATATTATGAAATTCGAGAAAGCCGCCCCGGTGACGTCATAATATGCAAATTAGATTAGTATATCAGAATCAGAAAGAGCTTTATTGCAAAGTATGCTTGCGCATACAAGGAATTTGTTTAAGGGACATAAGCTTCCAGTAAACAGAGACAACAACACACAGACAAAAAAAAGAAAAATTTACAGGAGAATTACAAATTGGCAAATAAATAAGTGTATAAACAATTGTGCTATAAATGATAATGGAATAGGATTGAGTGAGATGCAGGAATGTTCTAGGATGGAGGGGTAACAAATAAATATAAGGATAATAAATATAAGGAGAATATAAGGATATGTTCTAAATATAAGGATATTTACACCCCACATAAACTTTCGATCATGCCAAACATTTTTCTAATTGACAGTAGATCTCTATCTTTAAGCCCTTTCAAGCCACAAGCTTTTGAAATCTTGATGTCAAAATACAAAATTTTTTCCAAAAAACCCTGGCGCCTTAAGGGTTAAGTCAATGCAAGGACACGAATAGACAACCTAACCAATCAGGAGCTTGCTCTAGTAGTGATGTGATTACGACATAGCGAGCAGAGGGAAAATCCAAAACAACAATGGAGGACAAACTTATCATCGCTGTATGTGGATACTGGGGGATCTATGATACTTCTTCATACTTTTACAGAAACAGGAATAAAAAGGATCTTGCTTGTACATATAACAAATTTATAGATTAACTGAATAAAGACCAAAGATTAGGTTTACTCCAAAGGTGTTATATTTTATGTTTAACCATTAAAAAGATACATCAGAGCCAGCGGCTGCTCTTGGCAGATACATGATCACTGAGCTCCCACTGATCACATCGAGCTTGTCTCCGAAAATCTGTAAAACACATTTTCAAATAGGCACTGTCTTTATAAATAAACTGCATATTTAAGGTAAAAACAACTACATTCTCACCTGAAATACTTTTAAAAGTACATTTCATGACACGATAACAGTAATATTTTGAAAATTATCCGATTAAAAATGGTGGTTGAAATCACAATGCTGTGTGAACTCGACTGGCAGAAGCCCCCCATGATGCGAATACATGTCTTTTGTGAAGTTAATTTCACACGCGAATGAAGCAAATTAACTCAAAATGTTCAACCGTCCAACTACGCGCAAATACCGTGATGTATTCATCGAGTCGCATCTGGTGTGAACGCACAGTGAGGCAGTAAAAGTGGAGCGTGTGAAGGACAGATTAGAGGCATGATTCACAAACTCTCTTCAAGGTCTCCATTAATTTGTGCGTGTAGTAATTTAGGGTGTATATATTTTGAAAGCATTGAATCGCTATAGAAATCACGATTCATTCGATTCTTAGCATTCTGAAATGATTGCTGTCCGAGATCGCTAATTCACGATTCAAAAATCAAGTTTCAAGATCGATGCATATGAATTGTCAGGGTTTGTAATCAATGCATTGAGAAAATGAGTCAATCATTACACCCCTAAGCCCAACAGATGATGCCATCTAAAGATGCCATCTCTCACGTCCTGCACTCTTCTCTCACGCACATTGACTGCAGCAATCGGAACTATGTAAGGCTGCTATTCATCGACTATAGCTCAGCTTTCAATATATAGTCCCTATAAAGCTAGCTTCTAAACTCATGAACCTCAGCCTGAATTCTTCACTCTGCAATTGGATTCAAGACTTCCTCACTGGTAGACCACAAATGGTGAAAGTAGGCCAGTACACCTCCAACTCCATCACCCTGGACGTAGGAGCCCCACAGGGCTGTGTCCTGAGTCCCCTGCTCTAGTCTCTCTACACACATAACTGAGTGTCTTCTCACAGCTCCACATATATTATCAAATTTGCTGATGATACTGTGGTTCTGGGCCTTATTTCCAACAACAGTGAAGCCACATACTTGGATGTAATAAGACAGGCAAAGACCGTACCATCTGCGACAGCTGAGGATATTCAGGGTCTCACCAGCAATCCTGAAAACTTTGTATTCAGGGGCCATAGAAAGTGTATATAGCTTGGCAACCGACGTCACAGCGCAGTGCATTCTGGAACGTAAACAGGAAGGCACCACCATTTTGTGAGGCCACACGAAAATTGATCAAAACAATGTTCAAAATTGGATTAAATGAGCGAAATGTACTATATAGTGACAAACTTCTACTGGACACAAGAAAACGGTACCTGGAAAAGATGGCATTGATCGGAAATCTTGATTCATATAAGGTGCCTGCAAGAGAATGTACTCAAGACCCCGACAATTTACCTCCTCTGACATTTCCAGATATTTTTGTATATTTAGTATGTGGTTTGCTTATACCGAGGCTAAATTTCATAATTTTAAATCTATGGAAGCCCACGTTCAGTTCACAAATGGCTGGGTCCATGACTTGGAAGACTACAAATCGCAAAGTTGTGAAAACACCGTTGTCCGTACAAAGGTGAGTATCATCTTGTTTAACTTAACTACCTGTGATTGTTGAAATATTTAATGTGTGTGTGTGTGTGTGTGTGTGTGTATATATATATATATATATATATATATATATACAGTACAGACCAAAAGTTTGGACACACCTTCTCATTCAAAGAGTTTTCTTTATTTTCATGACTATGAAAATTGTAGATTCACACTGAAGGCATCAAAACTATGAATTAACACATGTGGAATTATATATGGAATTATATACATAATAAAAAAGTGTGAAACAACTGAAAATATGAGTATTCTAGGTTCTTCAAAGTAGCCACCTTTTGCTTTGATTACTGCTTTGCACACTTTTGGCATTCTCTTGATGAGCTTCAAGAAGTGAAATGGTCTTCCAACAGTATTGAAGGAGTTCCTCGAGAGATGCTTAGAACTTGTTGGCCCTTTTGCCTTCTGTCTGCAGTCCAGCTCACCCCTAAACCATCTCGATTGGGTTCAGGTTTCCAGGGGTCTTTTTACCATTTTACATGCACACTTTTGTCCTTCATCTGGCCTTACAACAACACTTGGACACATGTTAACTAGAATACAACAAACATTAACTATTTTAACAAGAAGGGTAAATTCTTCATTCTTACAGAGAAGCAACAAACTAATTGGTATGGTTTTATGTAATAGTGTGTACTTATTGCGCAAGCTTCCTATTACCCTTTCCACATACTGAGGTGTGCTATAGCATGTGTGACTTCCACATCCTTAGCATCGAGTTGACATCTGCGTTTAGTGAATGCAGGAGTTTTAACTTCCGCACACATCATTTCCACACTGTCTTTTATATTACACTAAATCGCCAGGCAACAGTTTGTTGAGAAGCACACAATTCTTGGCTATGTGCTTGTCAGATGCCCCCCCCCCCATCCCTTTGAAACAAATAAAATTAGGCCTTGGGGTGTAATTCCTATTAAAGTATTTAATTGCGTGTGTACCTTTGTAGTGTTAAAATGATTGTGCACGTGCAATTAAATTTGACCGCCTCTCTGTACATATTTCAAAACAGTCAACAATAATCGCAACACGCTTTCCAAAAGCTTCCAGAAATTGAGGTGGCATTGTGGCTTGTAAACAGTGTCGTTCAGGCCGGTACAACAAGTGATCGAGGCGTCCAGAAAACAATAAAAAGAAAGTCCGTTGTCTAATTTTTTGCCACTTCGATCGCGTGAACGGACCTTACATCCAACGACACAACATGTTCTTCCCATAGCTACGACTTCATCGGTGCATATCAACAAGTGGCCTCACAAAATAGCGATTTTGAATGACGTCACGCCCCCATCCCCTATAGACTTTTCATGTGGGCATGGCCATGTGCTGTGTTGTCAGCTGTGTTGTCAGCCAGTCATTTCCTATTATGCTTTTGATCAGTGCACTGAGCACAGTCGATGGAGAACAACTGCTAATCTGACACAGCCACCTCATCATCGCAAGTATATACTATATATACAAGACTATATATTCTCCACTCTCACACCACTCTGGCTGGCTGGATTTATTGTAATTGGGTGTGGTATCGTGTTTTGCATTCTGGTTGCTTCTGCTCTTGCCCCTGTTATCGGTTTCTGTTTTGTTTTTGCCTTGTTGGCCTTTTTGTTCATATTAAAGTAATTAACCTGCATTTGGACCCAGACCCTGTTTCTTCCACGACGCTCTTTGCCACGCTGTGACAGAATCCAGCCAGCAAACATGGGTCCAGCAGGGAGGTTCCTCGATTTCCTCCAGGGAGATCGGAGCATCAAGGATTATTCCTGGGACTTCGTGGGGGCGGCTCGGTTGTCGGCTATGGAGAAGACCTGTTTAATGGTCTTCTTCTGTGGAGGACTAGCTGAGCCCTTCAAGTCCCTTATGCCATTCTAGCACCCCGAGGAGAGGCTGGAGGATTACATCGACCTGGGTCTGCAGTTGAGCAGCTCAGCAGTCAGGGTGGGGGTGCCTACCCAGGAGGTTCCCTGCGAGGCGGTGGGACTCGCTTCCGGCCATCACGTGGCGGCGGGACTCGCTTCTGGCCATCACGAGGCAGCGGAGCTCTTATATTAACTCGTTCATTCGGGTGCTCATGTTGCTAACAGGGATACAACGTAATCTACTAGAGTCAATAATCACAGAGTAAAACAGAATAAAATCAAATGTAACAATTTATTATCAGTCAGGTAAATATGTGTTCTGCCAATTACATATCCAATTGAAACATATAAAAATCATAGCATTACAAAACATCAAATTCTCAAAGATTAATCTAAAAGTAAAATATGCATACCTGACCTTAAAAAATACATAGTATGAAGTGAAGAGACACACCACACTACGGGCTTTCCGGCTACAGATTCGCCCTGATCCTTTTGCTGCAATCCAAGACAGAAACTAACAATTGGAATTTGATTAGGTCAGGTCCCAGACCAGGGTAGTTTACACCTCAATGGGAACAGAAGGTAATTTAAATGTAAGACCCTAGAAAAGGGCACTCCCATTACAGTAATCAAAATATATCTTAACTCTTAGGATCTGTATTATCTTTTAATCTACTTTTCTAAGGTTGAGACCATTGTACCAGTCGCCCTGAGACAATTCAAATGACATCAAACATGACTGTAAATATCACTTGAATTAATGCAGAATGTTCTACTATTGGCAATTCTGAGTGAAACTAAGTGGAGGGAGTGTGATGGTGAGGTGTGAACTACTAGGTGTGGTGCATCTTCGATGGCACCATTACTTATGATGGAGGGTATTCAAGAGAGTGTTCAAATGTTAATCATCAGGAAAGTCCTTTGTTTTCTAAGGGAGAAGTCGTCCCTCAGTCCACATGGTCCGGCCCCAGTCTTACAGTTTTCCCCCTTTGGCACCGTAGGCCACTTACAAGGGTTCTGGCGGTGTCACTTCAGTCTTTGAAAGGCGGGTAGTTGCAGGGGACTGAGAATCAGGATAGAATCAGGACGACTTTACCGTTCCGATGAGGTATCTGAAGTAGCAGCATTGGAAGGGCATGAAGGAGAAGATGAGTGTGCTTCCAATAGCACATCCTCGAAGCATCCACTACCAAGTGCATGCCATACACCAAGTGTATGCCGATCGAGCAGATGAGCTAGACAGAATCTGTGCAGTCTTTTGTGCCAAGTTTGTCTCCGCTTGCGCTTGAGAAAGGTGGTATTCAGTTTGAAGGATGACTTTCTGTACTTAGTCCATCGTCTTGACCAAAGCTTGTGTCCCGTGTTCATAGAAGGCATCGTTCCACTATGAGGAGACCTCTGCATCCTGTGGTGTCCTTCCAAGGATGTTGATCTGGTCCAGAGAAAAGTCCTCTGCCCCTTCAAGCAAAAGGATTGATTAGCAGGGCAGGTCAGTCCTCCATACGTGAAAGAATTAATCTCACTGATGATGCACCACGGTGTATGAGACACTTGAACAGCATTTGAATGGCCATGTAATTATTGAACATCTATACGTTTAGTATCATTGGAAGAGAAAGGTTGTAGTGTGTTTCATGTACAGACAACATAATTGTGAGTGTTATGACAATACGTGCGACTGGTAAACAAGGTCTCAGTACCCTGCAAAGTCATATCTAGTTAGGTGGTCCCATTTAATTACCTGATCTTTTACTACTATGCCAATAGAGAGTGGAATTTGGATAAACTTGGTCTGGGTGGATTAAATGAAAAGTAGCAAAAAGTCAGTGTAACTCACATATTTATAAAAATGTTATGCATCAATAAAACATATGATAATAATAAAATGCATCAAACACAATTATGAAGCTATATATAATAATAACACTGTTCATTCAGAAATCTTCCAATTTGAGTCACTTGTGTAGATCCAAGGTTTCTAAGAAGTGACTTAGAACATGATTTTAGAATTGTTCTAGAATGGAAATTCTGAATTCCCTGTGTGTGTGTGTGTGTGTGTGTGTGTGTGTGTGTGTGTGTGTGTGTGTGTGTGTGTGTGTGTGTGTGTGTGTGTGTGTGTGTGTGGCTATGTGGTTCTTTCAGTGTGATCATGCTCCAAACAAAGACAAGGAAGTTTTACAATTGTGATGCAAATTTATTCATGTTGCTGAAACAGGGAGCCAGCCTGACAATGTGAATGAGGTGTGATCTGTTCCCAAAGTGCTTCCATACCAATAGTTTTTGTTAAGGGCATGATGAAATGCAAAGTTCAGAGGTATTAGATCCTGTTGTGAGGAAAGCGTTTTCATTGTTAAGACAATTGTGAATCACATTGTGGCCACATGGGAATTCTATGCTCCTGTACATGGCTTAACTGCAGCTATATGGAAAAAAATCAGGGTGTGCCATTCAGGAGACAAACAAACTCTGCACAGACACGCATGCAACTTGATATTGCTACGCAATTCCAGTATTACAGTTATTCCAATTTCTAACAAGACACATGGTCTAGAATGCATGTAGCATCTACAACCTTAAACTTAAGTGTTTCACACACTTAGGTAAAGCAGTCATGCGTTTTTTAAAGAATAAACTCAACATATCTATGTGTACTTTTAGTAGCACAAACAACTATAATGTGTGTTTTATGCACACAATGTTTAGCACAATTATACATTTGAAATGCAAACAGGATTATTGAAATTTGGATGTTTCCATATTAAACTCATTGCTTTTAAGCTGCTAACCCACTAGCAAGTGAAGTCAGTAGCTGAAGGCCTTGCATGAACAATGCAGTCAACTCACTAAGAGTTTTACCAAAGGAAGACTTGTTACATGTAAACCCCTGATCTTTGCCTTTAGAAAGTGATAACCTACGTTTCAGAAAATAAGGTGGAGGTCTACGACTTCCCAGCGACCAGCATTTTTCCTCTGTATGGCCTATTTTCTGACAGATAGAAAAAAACCTGCTATCTTTGCCACAGGTTTGTTTGCTGTGTTCTCCTGAAGTTTGAGGATTTTCATGACTCTCTAATGCTTTCTTTACACCATGTGCTCTGGTCCACGACTCTGCGCCATTATGGTGCTGCATCTCCTTAAGAACTGAAATCGGCACACTATCTTGAGCAGTGGCACAGGCTTCCTCTGAACTAAAAGTTCTAGATTCATCATAGCAAGTCACCTCCTCCAAGAAGTGGACATGCTTTTCAGCCCCATTGCTTTTAGAATAATTACCTTCTGTTAACCACTGTGCAGATGCAATAGTGTGGGGCTTTGATTTCCATCTGTTTGAATCTGCTCCGTTTAACAACGCATTTTGGACTGGAACTGCCAGCATTGTTCTTTATGAGTTGCAATAAAGGTTCGTGATCACGGCTTGCATTTTCTAGACCGAAATATTCTTTGTAGGTCGTCCACAGACGTTCAGCGTATGTTTCAAATGGTTCATTGCTTTCCTGCTTTATTTCTAGAATCCTGCTCCAATCTGCGCTCGTTGGACCCCTTATATCTAGCAATGCCTGTTTAAATCGTTCATAGATACTTTCGTCAGTTTTGTTATTGTTTCGCATTATTATGTCTCCAGATTTCATTTGAGGGGTTAATTTAGATCGGAGTTCTTCAGGAATGGTTAAGAGTGCGATTTGCCATACATCCCTAGTTTATAATTTATACACTGTGGCTTGTAACATCAGTGTTTCCCAATAGGGTTGGAATGGCCCTCTTCTGGGCATCATTCCTACGATCTGTTTGTGTGTTGTACACTCTTCACATGTTAACGGGCGGCTAATTGTCATTATTTAATCGTTTGCATTTGTCATGGTTTTGAGTACAGCAACTCTCACAGATTTAGAGGGTTTTTCGCTGGATTTTGCTCTGGTTTTAATCCGGCTTCGCAATTTTGTTCTCCGTGTCTCTGAACAGGAGCTCGGTTACGAGTTTCTCTCCGTGTTGGACTCCCTAATGCAGCAACATCATCATAGTCACTATCGCTGTTTCTATCATAATCAAAGGTTTCATCCAGTGCTGCTTGCTTAACTGCAGCCACTGGGAAGCCTGCATTATTACAGCAGAGCTAATATATAATTATTGCCGGTTTGGAGTTTCTTTTGAAGCTCTTCGATCTTCCTTGACATCATCTCACTCTTTCTTGCCCAACTTTGTCTTTCGAATGTAAATGCCTCGACCGGTGTTCTTAGTTTTTGCAAGTTTTGTAAGTTTTTTGCAAGTTTTGCTTAGTTTTGTAAGTAGGGAGATCACATCGGCTGGGTCACCACTTTGTGAGGTCCAGGTACTCGGCCCAAGGAAGGTATCCGGTGCTGGATGAAGGTTTCCTACGTGTTTGGTCTTTCAGCGCGTAGAGTTATTCAATTTAGGTTAAACTCAAATCTGACTCCATTTTAGTATGACCTTGAATTTAGGCTGAAATGCAAATTGGTTGTATGCAGACTTTGGGTTCATCCCATTAACAGACGTAGGAGAGAACATGGTGCATATTACCATCTTGTCACTGGGTTTGTTTGCAAGCAAATTTACCAAAGGACACCCTGAAAACCAATTTAATACACGGTTTTAAATTCTGTGTATTGTAAATGGTTCATAGCCTTGACTTCCTGCTCATCTTGAAATCAGCATTTACTTGTTTATTATATATGCATGTATCACCTGCTTTTGTTATTTGTGTGCTTATGTGTAATTTAGAAATTGAAAAAAATAAATGGTTCCAATTGAATCAATTTTGAATCAAATATTGAGTTGTTTGCTCGTGTGCCAGCGAAAGCGTCAAAAACACTATAAAATTACATAACATCTGCATTAAGAGCCGCTGCAACTTCATCCCATGCTTTTTCTTGTCCTGCAAGTCTTTGTAAAGTACATTGTGTGGATCATAAAGAACTGAGTGTCGTCCATTATTGTCTTTCCAGGTGCACTCTGAAGACCACCGCCTGTGACACCACGTGCTGTTGTCTATGATTGTCAGCATGATGTCAGCACGACATCCTTCTTCTGCCAATATATAGGCCTATTTATAAGAACTACTAATAATAATAAATAAATCTCTAAGGCTAAACTAGCAATATAAATTATTTAAAGCTGTTTTTGTATTTCGGCAAAAAAAAAGTTTATTTTTGGATAGAACTGTAAGTACTTTGACAGATTTTGTAAAAAAAAAAAAATATTATAATAAAAAATAGAAAAATATGTGAATTTAAATATCATACATTTTTTTTGTAATTTGCTAAAAACACATTAGATATCATTAATGCAAATTTTGGGCAAAATTACTTTTCGTTTCAGTACATGTGTATTTTGGCCATGATCATTGTTACTTTATCTTCTATACATATTTTTTTATATTAATTTTCTTTCCTAACATACTCCAGTTGTTGTTAAAACACCCTAGATGTGCTTATTTTGTGCATTTAGAGCACTTTTTGTGTGAAATCATATTTATTTTGTCCATCAAAGGTGTACTTTCACTTTAACTGAGCGTCAGCAGCGCAGCAAAAATAGACCCAGCGCCGAAACGATCGCGACACTGCTGCTTACGCTCTGCCGCGCAGCCTCTGCGTGCGGTGTGAACTCTCTCATCTGTTAACATCATCGAAAAAAATACGAGCTGCTTCTGCTCTGCTGCAGCTTGCGGTGTGAACCCGGCCTAACTCCGTGAATACTCAACGAAGAGACATGAGAGAGATATCTATAGAAAGCTTGACATGTCTACTTTTAAACTAAACAAGTGACGCCGAAAACAGATATTCTTTGATAAAGTAATCCATATGAAAACAACGCGATGTCTGTTTTTCAAGTCTCCCTTCATTATATCTAATGTGACCACTGTTCTGTTCTTCGTACAAACAGACGAACCCCAGCTGCTGCATCATCACATAACTTTATTTCACTGCCTCCGTAACAAACATCACACCTGACTCTGGATGTCATTATATCAGATGACCACTAGATGTCCTCATAACCACATACATGTATAACATACATAATATGTTACATCCCCCTTCTTAAGTATATTCCTTTATACTGATGCATGGAACTATTACACAAACTTTTAAACACAACATTTGAGTTTCACTTACCAAACTTTCAGCATAACAACAAAATTACTTAACACATTTTCACAAATGCATTTTTACACAGACTGTTGCATTTCAACTTTTTGCACATTTAACAATGCACATACATTGGATTAACTCTCAGTCTTTGTATTTTTCAGGCATTTTTACCCTTCTTCCAGACCTTGTATGGTAAGCTTGCTCTTTCTCTGCACTTTCACTATCATTTCTTTCATTTGAAATGTCTTTACTGTCCAGTGCATTGCTCTGTGCTGCATCAACTGACTGCTGACTATCAGTATCCATGTCAACACTTTTCTCAAATGTTGAAGAGTCTGTTTCTCTTGTTCTTCTCAAATGTCTGCGATTTCGTCTGAACAGCTTTCCATCAGGAGTCTTTACTATAAAAGAACGTGGCTGTTCATGCTTTCCCATAACAACAGCTTGCTTCCATGAATCTCCCTTTTGTATCCTTATTCCTTCTCCAGGCTGCAAATCAGGTAAGTGTTTAGCCATCCTGTCGTAGTACTGCTTCTGTTTCTTTTGTCTCTGCTTAAGTTGGTAAGCAATCCATGGTATCCATGGTAAGCAATGCAGATGATGTTGGTATCTTCGTCCTGAGACGTCTTCCCATCAGTAATTGTGCAGGTGATAATCCTATCCCTTCCATTGGCGTGTTACGGTACTCCAGTAGTGCTATGTACGGATCACATTGACTACTCTGGGCTTTCTTTAAGAGATTTTTCCCTGTTTGCACTGCTCTCTCGGCTTGTCCATTAGACTGTGCATAACCCGGACTTGAAGTCACATGCTTGAATCCCCATTCCTCTGCAAAACCTGAAAATTCAGCACTTGCATACTGAGGTCCATTGTCAGATACTACTATATCTGCAATTCCATGTCTTGCAAAGATGGACTTCATTTCCCTGATGACTCCACAGCTAGTCGTGTCCCTGAGTAGTTTTACCTCAATGTACTTCGAAAAGTAGTCCACACATAACAGAAATGCTGAACCACTATGGTAAAAAATGTCCGTACCTATTTTTTCCCAAGGTCGCCCTGGCACTTCATGTTGGAACAATGGCTCTTTTTGATTGTTGTTCCTGTTTTCATTGCAGGTAGCACATCTGGATACTGCATCCTCAATTTGTGTCGACATACCTGGCCAGTACAAAATGTCTCTGCCTCTTGCCTTACATTTGACAATTCCCAGGTGTGACTCGTGTATTTTGTTGATCATTTCATGTCTTAGCTGATTTGGAACAATGAGCTTATTTGCCTTGAATAACAGACCATCTTCATGACTGATTTCCTCTCGAAATGTCCAGTATTGCTGTATTGATCTTGGCATCATAGATCGTTCTGTCGCCCATCCATTCAGCACTGCCTTTTTTAACATTTGCATTTCTGCATCCTCTGCTGTTGCCCTTTTGAAAGCATCCAGTTTCTGTTCTGAGATAGGAAGTTGTGGCGTAATCCAGTTCACTACTAGATCCTCTTCCAGTAGATTTTCCTTCTGTTCGTGTAGATAAGCACGACTTAGAGCATCTGCTATGTATAGTTCCTTACCAGGTTTGTACATCACCTTCAGACTGTATCTCTGTAGTCGTAGAAGCATTCTTTGTAATCTCATAGGAGCCTGATGCAGCGGCTTCTTAAATATGCTCTCTAATGGCTTGTGATCACTTTCAACCATGATTTCCTTTCCATACACATACTGGTGAAATTTCTCACATCCATAAACTATGGCTAACAACTCCTTTTCAATTTGAGCGTATCTACGCTGACAGTCGTTCAGAGCTCTCGAACCATAAGCCACTGGCCTTCCTTCTTGCAGAATCACAGCTCCTATTCCTTCTGAACTGGAGTCTACCGACAATGTGACTGGTTTGCTCACATCAAAGAATTTCAAAGTAGGACTTTGAGTAACCAAATATTTCAGTTTTTCAAAACTCTGCTGTTGAGCATCCTCCCAGTGCCACTCTGTCTCTTTCTCCAGCAATCTCCTCAAAGGTGCACTTGTGTCAGACATATTGGGAATGAACTTTGCCAGATATTGCACTACTCCAAGAAATCTTTGCAGTTCTTGCTTGCTTTGCGGTGGTGGAATTTCAGCCACTGCCCTCACCTTTTCTTCATCTGGCTTAACTCCTTGAGCACTCAGTATGTGTCCTATGTATTTAATCTCCGTCATTCTTATTTTGCACTTGTTCCTGTTGAGCTTTAAATTGTTTTTTCTTGCACATTCCAGCAGCTTTATTAGCCTTTCATCATGCTCTTGAATGGAGTCTCCCCACACCAGCAAGTCATCGATGATATTTACCACACCATCCAGTCCTTCTATCATTTGTGCAATGGATCTCTGAAAGACTTCTGACGCTGAGGAAATACCGAAAGGTAACCTAAGAAAACGGTATCGCCCAATTGGTGTGTTCATTGTGCAAAGCTTTGAACTTTCATGATCCAGCTTTATCTGCCAAAACCCTTGATTCGCATCTAGTACAGAAAAGTACTTTGCATTCGGCATTCCTGAGACCACATCTTCCACTGTCAACATTGGATAATGCTCTCTTTTTATTGCCAGATTAAGATCTTTAGGATCCATACAAATGCGCATTTTCTTCGATGTTACTACAGTAACCATGCTGTTGACCCATTCAGTTGGCTCAGTTTGCTTTGCGATGACCCCCATCTGCTCCATTCTTTGTAGTTCTTCAACCACTTTCTCTCTCAGAGCTACCGGTATCCTTCTTGGCGCATGCACAACTGGTCTGATATTTGGATCAATTTGTATGTGGTGTTCTCCTGGTAAACAGCCTAATCCTTCAAATAGATCGTCAAAATCCTTGAGAATGTCACTGCTCTTTTCAATTTCATACAGCCTTTTGATCATGCCCATTTTCTGACATGCAGATCGTCCTAGAATGACAGGTGCATCATGCTTCATTATTTCAAACAGGATTTTGTATTTCTGTCCTTTGTACACACAGTTCAGTGCTTTCAGTGCCCATTGGCGCCATCTTGTGTCCAGAATATGTAACAAGTTTGCATCTTGATCTCTGCAGTCTCCCTGCTATGTTTAGCAACCTGTACACTCTTTCTGACATGACATTACATTCAGCACCTGTATCCAGTGTAACTTTTACATCATTCTTATTTATCTGGATTGTCTCGACCCATTGTTCATCCTCCTTACTTGAGTTGATGGACAGTACAGCTCTTTCTTTTTCCACTGTTACTGTACCGATAAACATGTTACCATCTTGTTCAATCACGTGCATTCTTTTACTCTGACTCTGCAGGTCTTTGGTATTACACATTTTTGCGAAATGATTTTTCTTCTGACAAGACTTACATGTTTTCCCGTAGGCTGGGCATTTTCTGTACTCGTGCTTGTTGCCGCATCTACTACATTCCTTTCTCATCACTGATGTCTGCTCTGATTTGGTGTCTCTTTTCCTTGGCTTTATGGATTCAACTTTGTGTACATTTACTTCATCATTGAGTGCTTTCATCTGACTCGACGTGATCTCGCTGGCCCTGCAGATGTCTATGGCCTTTTGCAATGTGAGATCCGTTTCTCTTAGAAGTCTGCCTTTTAGTTGATCCTCTCTTATGCCACATACAATCCTATCACGAATTAAAGAATCGTGCAGATCACCAAACTCACAGTCTTTCGCTTTGCTTTTCAGATCAGTGACGTAGGTGTCGATTGTTTCTGCAGGCCCTTGCGATCTCGTGAAGAAGACATGTCTGATGTACGGTAGGTTTTTTCAAGGCTCACAGTAATTTTTAAACTTGTCTTTTAGTATTTGTATTTTATTTCTCTCCTCTGCTGAGAACTCAAATGTATTACATACTTTTATAGCCTCTTCCCCCGCCACGTGCAGAAATGTAGCACACTGCACCGTCTCAGACTTCTCTGCTACTCCACTAGCTAGCGAGAAAAGTTCGAACCTCTGTATCCAGTTCTTCCAATTTTCTGAGAGATTTCCTTGCAGAATCAATGGCGGTGGTGGCTGTAACTGTGCCATCCTCTTTTTCGGCGTTTTTATCAGTTTATTCTGACACCATGTTCTGTTCTTCGTACAAACAGACGAACCCCAGCTGCTGCATCATCACATAACTTTATTTCACTGCCTCCGTAACAAACATCACACCTGACTCTGGATGTCATTATATCAGATGACCACTAGATGTCCTCATAACCACATATATGTATAACATACATAATATGTTACAACCACGCCCCCGCGCTGAACGCGCTATTCAGATTCAAACTGAAGCGCGCGGCTTGAATACGCCCATAACAGAAGAAAAAGCAGCGAGACTGTTCTTCAAGTTTTTATTTTACTGTTTACTTCGCGATGAGAGGAATAAGACATAATTAACCCCAAAAATATGTGATGTGGTTGAGGATTTGAGAAATGGATTTCCTCAGAAAAAAAAGAATGAAGCACTTTATTCAGCAGAGATCATAAACATGAGTAAGTCTCTTTTTATTTATTTATATACTTGTACTAGTTTTCACATAACGTGTAAACATTTTACTAGTTAGACTTTTTCCAAAGACTTTTTCCAAACTATAATTCCTGACTAAATATATAATCAAGTGAAACATTATGAAGTTTCAATAACAATATACAATACTATACCATTCAAAAGCTTGATGTAAATAATATAAATGTAACAAATAAATAACTGTAGGCTAACAAATTTAAAAACAATGCTGTTCTTTCAATTTATTCCCCCTAAAAAACTTTAAAAATATTCTCACCTCTTTTCAACATTAATAATAATAATAATGATGATAATAATAACAACTATAAATGTTTTTTGTAGAAAATAAGATTGTTAAAGGATTTCTGAAGGATTGTGTGACTGGAGTAATGATGCCAAACAATTTGTTTGAAAGTCAGCTTTGATTGTTCCTGATAAACTGTTTAACTGCTCCCCCAAGTGGAAATTAAAGTATGTTGTGGGATAATTAAATATATTCTAAATAAACTACAAACATAAAATTATATAGATTTATTTTGTTCTCACATTCTTTCTTGTAACTCCTTCCTCTCAGTGACACACAGATGACTGAAAGGCTCATTATGCAGCTCATTATGCAGGCCTTTGTGTTCTCAGGTGTAAATCACAATGATATTCATGATAGTTTATGCCTACTCGCATATTACTTTTACCAACAAAAAGTGTCTTAGAAAATTTAAATCAATATACTGTTTTCTGTGAGTGAGTGAACAAGATGATTTTCACATCATATAGAAAGAAAAATTCTAGGCTACAAGCTCCAGTTCTCAAAAATCCCTGGAACCATTGTTCTTTATGTGTTTTATGGCCTTATTCAAGTGATTTAACATTTTTAGTTTTTCACTAACCACGCGTAACATTTTTTTTCTCAAAAATACAATCATGTACATGCATGCATTTCACATATTATTATAGCCCAGTTTGTGCTGATTACAGTGAGATTAGACTTTACCCATTTAGGTATTTATAAGAAACTGAAAAAAGCACAAATGTCAGGGCATGACAAAACTTTTCCAGGCCCCAAAAATACCCTTAGACTCCAGAGACTCGTTCATTCGGGTGCTCATGTTGCTAACAGGGATACAACGTAATCTACTAGAGTCAATAATCACAGAGTAAAACAGAATAAAATCAAATGTAACAATTTATTATCAGTCAGGTAAATATGTGTTCTGCCAATTACATATCCAATTGAAACGTATCAAATCATAGCATTACAAAACATCAAATTCTCAAAGACTAATCTAAAAGTAAAATATGCATACCTGACCTTAAAAAATACATAGTATTGAGTGAAGAGACACACCACACTACGGGCTTTCTGGCTACAGAATCGCCCTGATCCTTTTGCTGCAATCCTTTAAATACCTCAGAACAAGACAAACATCCACCGAGATGAAGACAGAAACTAACAATTGGAATTTGATTAGGTCAGGTCCCAGACCAGGGTAGTTTACACCTCAATGGGAACAGAAGGTAATTTACATGGAAGACCCTAGAAAAGGGCACTCCCATTACAGTAATCAAAATATCTCTTAACTCTAAGGATCTGTATTATCTTTTAATCTACTTTTCTAAGGTTGAGACCATTGTACCAGTCGCCCTGAGACAATTCAAATGACACCAAACATGACTGTAAATATCACTTGAATTAATGCAGAATATTCTACTATTGGCAATTCTGAGTGAAACTAAGTGGAGGGAGTGTGATGGTGAGGTGTGAACTACTAGGTGTGGTGCATCTTCGATGGCACCATTACTTATGATGGAGGGTATTCAAGAGAGTGTTCAAATGTTAATTATCAGGAAAGTCCTTTGTTTTCTTAGGGAGAAGTCGTCCCTCAGTCCAGACGGTCCGGCCCCAGTCTTACACGGTGAGCCCGCTGATGTTCCCTGTGAGGCGGCGGGACTCGCTTCCGGCCATCACGAGACAGCGGAGCTCGCTTCAGGCCTTCACGAAGCGGTGGAGCCCGCTGATGTTCCCTGCGAGGCGGCGGGGCTCGCTTCCAGCCTTCACGGCGGCAGGGCTCGCTTCTGGCCTTCACGAAGTGGCGGAGCCCGCTGATGTTCCCTGCGAGGTGGCGAGGCTCGCTTCCGGCCTTCACGAAGCGGCAGAGCCTGCTGATGTACCCTGCGAAGCGACGGGGCTCGCTTCCGGCTTTCACGAAGCGGTGGTGGTGGCCGCTCACGAGTCCCCCGAGGCAAACCCCGTGTGAAATACGGCATGCAAAGTTTGTGGTAACGGTAGCTTTTCTGCTTGTGTAATGAAGCAATAGCACTCTTCACAGAGCTCTCGTTCTCATACATGGCATATATTAAAAACTTTTACAACTACACAACCTCAGCATGATTATGATCACTATTTTGTTTTACTAAGAGTTTTATGTTGAACCTAGGGAGTAATCTATTAGACTGTGGCAGTCTAATGCGGCTTAACCGAGTGCAACTGCTCTGACCTGTGCATATATAAATAAAACACTATTGGCTAATTTTAAAAGGGGGCGTGGTCTTCCGTTTTCAGTTGAAATTATGTCACCACAGAGAATAACGCTGCAATTTTAGGCACTTCAGGGGACCTTTAACATTATTTGTTACTTTCATTTAGTTTAAATGGAGACAGAAATAAAAAATATAAATTTAGAGCACAAAACTACAATATATAGTTCTAAACTGTCTTGTCATGTATTATAAATTCAGAGTAGTAGAAAAGGAGAAGAATTGGAGAGAGCCTGCACACTGTACTCTGTGATGTTTTATGAACAGATATACACTTAATGTTTAAATGTCTGCAGGTGTAGTATGTTTCTTGGGGTCATTTTGTACAACATGTACAGTAGCTAAAATAAGTCTTTTACCACAGTAAAGTAATTTTTACTTCTGATAATCGACTTTTCTGCTTTTATTTTCATTGCCTCTCTTTAAACCAGTTTTTCCTGTAAATTCTATTCCTGAATATTATGGTGATCAGCCAACGTCAACTATAATAGGTAACATTTCACCATGTGGTGGATTTTCCTATATTGCATCACATTTTGGGGGGCATTGAGTCCTGTTTGGTAAAGCAGAGGGAAGGGACATTGCTTTTTATCTACATTTCACAGACTTCACGGATTCATATTCATATCACCATTGCTCTTAAGAGTTTGTGAATAATTATTTTGGAAAACAGGTAAAAGTTTTTTCATCAGTACTCATTCATGTTTAACACTAAAGACATATTTGTATTGATTTGTGTTAGATAAGGAAAGTGAATCAGGCTTTAAAGTTTAAATATTTGTTAGATTGTTCAATCAATGGTGTTTATACAGTTTATTAGCTTTTATTAAACTGAACTAAGCCATTTGATATGTTTTACAGCTTAAAATGAAATATTGGGAGATGTTTCTGTTTCTTTTATCAGCGATCATAGATGTCTCAACCAATGCTCAAGGTAACACAATCATACACAATGAAGCCAAAGTATAAAAATCCATTATGTTGCATGTTTATTGGCATTTATATCATGTTTGTATATCAAATATATTTATAACGCTGGTCTGAATTTATAAATAGTTTTTTTGTTAATTTTTCATTAAATTTTATTAGCCGTAAAACCCAAATGTGGGTCTAAATTTGAAATAAAGTTAGCTGTCATTAAACTGCTCTGCTCTGCTTTATTTCAGTAAAACTGAAGTAATGACTGAATTTTATTTCTTGATCTACAGAAGTTACCTGCGAGGGGGAACAACTCATCAATGTTGACATTTTAATTGGACATCCAGGAATTGTTTCACCTTACAAACCTGGACATATTTTAGTTTTTCGATGCACTGATGTGAACCTGACGCTTAACGGACATCGAGCAATTGAATGCCAGTCAGATGGAAAATGGGATCAGCCATATCCGACATGTAGAGGTATGAAGCAATACAGTGTAATAATATATTTGCTTTAAATATATAAGAACTGTTTTTGCAATATGTTTTTAATGTATAATGTATGAAACTATATAAATTACATTCTTGATACAAAAAAGTGAAAGAAATAAAATAAAAAATAATGACAACAGTGCTATAAATTTGTTTGGTCTAATCAGATGCTCTCTAGAATTAATGTATTTTAGTGCCACTGTGCTGTAGACTCCCTTCCATAATTTAAGTAGTAATATATCTTTTTTTTTATCTTTGATATTTACTTTTACTTAAAGGGTGATGTCATGTCCTCATTATTGTTAAAGAAATCAGAAGGCAACAAACCAATAGGTCTAATACTATTCATATTAAAAAAAAAGTTTAAAAACTCTTATCTACACAATGTTCTCTGACATGAAAGGTCTTAAATACAAACCATTCATACAAAAGAAAATAAGTGTGTGATAAAAAAACAAAAACATATTTAACACTTAAATACATCATAATTATGTCTTGTACAGAAATAACTTGTAAAATAACTAAAAGCATGTGAATCTTGTTTTAGAGATTAGATGTGAAGTTCCACGTGACCAGCATCTGTCTTTCCCAGACAATTATTTCAGAGGAGATATGAAACTGGGAACAAAACACAATTACTATTGCGAGTCTGGGTATGAGAAAAAGGCAGAAGAAGCCACATGTACACGAGATGGTTGGACACCAAATCCACTGTGCACTGGTATGTTCTGTTTTTTTAATCTCACTATATGTGCAAATGAATGAAACTGGGAGCAAAAAAAAAAAAAAAAACATTAGAGATTTACTAATGCCATGCTTTCTTAGTGGTGACAGCCTCAAGAAAATGTGGACTACCACCACAAGTGAACAATGTTAACACTACAAGTTAACCATTTTAACCCTACATTGTTCATATATATTGCAAGTCAGTGCATGTATTCACTTCATGTAATTCACTTTAAGGATTAATTTTAAATTTCTGAAAATGTCATGTTAGAATCAAATTCAAGACTTTTGAAGACCTGCACAAATTAAATTAAAGTTTTAAACATTTCACATGTTGTTTGAACATAAATATCTGTTGGCAGTGTGTGTACACAACCACCCTATAATGATAAAAAAGCACTCACTTTTTTTTTTTTTTATCCCCATAAATTGTAAACAGTGTCTTCCAACTACCTGTATTCCGACTTGGTGCTAATGTGATGTCACATTAGCCACAGGCCCTCCCCTGAAAGCTGACCGACACTGCTGTTTAAACACAACCGCTCTGGGGTGCGTTTCCCAAAAGCATAGTTGCTAACTAAGTTAGCAACTTTGTTGGTTGCAATGCAATGTCCCATTGCCAACCAACTAAGTAGTAACAGGTTAGCAACTATGCTTTTGGGAAACACACCCCTGAGCGATTTATTTGTTCTTAAAGGGTGATGTTATGTCCTCATTATTGTTAAAGAAATCAGAAGGCAACAACTATTCAGATTAAAAAAAAAAAAAAGTTTAAAAACTTATCTACGCAATGTTCTTTGGCATGAAAGCTCTTAATTACAAAAACCTTCATACAAAAAGAAATAAGTGTTAAAAAAAAAAAAAAAAAACCTTATTTAACACTTAAATACATCATAACTATGTCTTGTATAGAAATAACTTGTGAGCTTCAGTCAACTACATCTGGAGTAAAAAAGATCATCCCAGAGGGAAAGACTATGTTCAGAGCTGGAGAAAGTGTGGAGATTATCTGCTCTGTCAAACGCGTTTGGTTTTTTAAAGAAACCAGCAAAAAAATTACATGCCAAGATAATGGGGAGTGGGATCATAAGCCTGGTTGTGAAGGTAAGATTATACAGAAACACTTCTGGATTTAGTGATAAACTCACTATATTATTAAAAGCATGTGAATCTTGTTTTAGGGATTAGATGTGAAGTTCCACGTGACCAGCATGTGTCTCACCCAGACAATTATTTCAGAGGAGATATGAAACTGGGAACAAAACACAATTACTATTGCGAGTCTGGGTATGAGAAAAAGGCAGAAGAAGCCACATGTACACGAGATGGTTGGACACCAAATCCACTGTGCACTGGTATGTTCTGTTTTTAAAACTCACTATATGTGCAAATGAATGAAACTGGGAGTAAAAAACAAACATTACAATTACCTCATTCTCATATTAGAGATTTACTAATGCCATGCTTTCTTAGTGATGACAGCCTCAAGAAAATGTGGACCACCACAACAAGTAAACAATGCAGATACAGTAGAAATAACAAAAAAGGAATACAATACAGGGGAGAGAGTTGAATACATCTGCTTTAATAAATACACATTGGATTCACATCCCTCTTTCTCCAAATACTTGACCTGTCAGCAAGGAGAATGGAGCGGGAATATTACGTGTTTAAGTAAGTATGAAAATGCTGCACCATACATATCATACATATACATCATGATGCAATCTTGTAGTTTAAGTTGTATGTTGTGATGATTGCTTAATTAATGTTTACTGTTACACTGATAGTGACATGTTGGGTTTATTTCAGAGCCCTGTACAGTGACAGTGGATATAATGAATGAAAGAGGTATAGAGTTGGCCTACACTGATCAACAAAAGTTGTTCGCACCACATGATGATCACATCACCTTTAAGTGTCAGTGGGGCAAAAATTCAGTAGGTTTTACCCCAAGACACAAGTGTAATGATGGAGTGATGACTTTGCCAAAGTGTGTGTGACAGTGGAAATAAAACATAGATGAAGCATCAGCTGTACTACTAGGCAAAAACAAATGGAGCAGATAAAAAGAATAAAAAAAATCCCTATTCAGTTTGTCGGTTTTTGATTTCTTGCAAGTAAAAGCAAACAAACAAACAACTAAAGACATACTAAATGTATAATTCTTTAGATGTATGAAAATTATATTAACATTTTAACCCTACATTGTTCGTATATATTGGCAGTCAGTGCATATATTCACTTTATGTAATTCACTAAGGATTAATTTTTAATTTATGAAACTGTCATGAAAAAAATGTGTGTCCTGGTGGAAAACAAAGACTTTTAAGAGGAAAATTACATATTATTATCATTATAACCAGTAGATGGCAGCAGAAGATCACTTATTAGCTCTGTTCAGGGTAGAGTCCTGCACGGGTTCGGGTACCCACGGACAAATTTGGCTGAAACGGGTGAAAAATATACAACTGTGTCGGATACGGGTGCGGGTCGGGTCGGACACAGGGGAAACACGGGTCTAAACACGGGTTCAAAACAGTCACGTGCAAACGTAAAAATAGGCCTATGTTTCACTTTTAAAAAATCACAACCGCGCGAATGACTGAATGAGTCATTAGTTAACAGACGTAAAAGATCAGTCAGCTGTTTTTTTTTTCGTTGTTTTTGTTTTCCGTATATATATATATATATATATATATATATATATATATATATATATATATATATATATACAGTATCTGAATTAAAATGTGTTTGATTTAAGCCTATTTCAAAATTTGTGTCATAAAATTATATCGCGCATACAGCTCAACTATACCGCGATCGTTATAAAGGTGTTTAAACAACAATAGCTACACTTCCACTTGCATGTATTTGACAATCGGAATATCAGATATTTCATTACATAGCTAACACATTTGTGAATATGGGCCTAATCTAGGCAATCCAGGGTTGTTGTTGTTGTTTTTTTAATTGCATCTGAAAATGACTTTGTGCAGCTCGTTCACATGTGCGCTCTGGCGCAGATCCGCCTCTCGCGATGCTCAGCTGTGGACGATTTAAAAATGGGTGCGTTCAATTTGAAGCACAACCTCAAACGTTGGTATGATTCGCTCTTTTGTTGTTCTGTTTTCTTTCAGGATCAAAAATACAACAAATTAAAGCGTTTATCTGTATTTCCGACTGATGAGAACTATGCATATACATTCATAAATCAGTCAATTTTGTATTTTAATATGATATATTTTATTCTAATGTGATCAGTGACTCAAGCACTGATGGACCAAGAGCACGTATTTCGACATTTGCAGTAAAAACGTAAAATATGAATTCTCAGAAAATGCATTTAATACCAATATATTGAAATGTCTGTTTATATACTCCATTAATAAAGGAATCCAGACATTGGAAAAACGTCAGTCCACATGCGTTTTAGATTTAATATGAGGGAAATAGACATGCATGTATGCGTGACACAAAAAATATTAAACTTTTAGGTAACAAAATATTTTTTAGTAATTCTGTCAATTAAACTAAGGTAATTACATTGTCTGCTATATATTTGTTTCTTATTTATTAAATACGGGCAATTGATTGATAAAACATTGATTATTTTAATTAGTGCAGCTGTCGGAAAACGGGTCGGATGCGGTTTAAAGCACTTCGGGTACCGGCGGGTGCGGATTTACAAAATCGGACCCGTGCAGTTCTCTGGTTCAGGGTATCTGCAGGATTTTTAGAATCAAATGTAAGACTTTTAAAGACCTGTAAAGACCTGCACAAATTAAATTAAAGGTGACCTCTTATGCAAAATTCACTTTCATGTGTTGTTTGAACATAAATGTGTGTTGGCAGTGTGTACACAACTACCCTATAATGATAAAAAAATCACTCACTCCTTTTTTTATCCCCATAAATCATAAGCAGTGTCTCCCAACTACCTGTTTTCTGACTTGGTGGTAATGTGAAGTCATATTAGCAACAGGCCTTCCCACGAAAGTTGACAGACACCGCTCTGAGCGAGTTGTATACAGTCCACCCTTCCTGCACTGATGAGAATGTCTCCCAAGTGTTTTAGGTGTTCTGTAGCTGGATATATGGATCTACATAGCTCTCCTCTACTCCCGAATTCTGAGCCGCAGAAGAAAAGGTGGGTTAATTTTGTTTACGAAGAAAACGCTCCTTCATCTCTACCGAGATTTGTGGAGCAGTGCCAACTGTTCATGATCCAGCTACAGCTCCTGAAGAAATAAGTATCACGCATAATTTTTCCAAATGGCCTTTCTGAAAAAGCTTCGTGGCACTCTGTAAGGCTAATAATGTTGCTAAGGGTGTACTCACACTAGGCACGGTTGCCATGAACCGGGCCCGAGTACGATTGTCCCCCCTCCCCACTCCCCCTCTGGCCTGCACTCACATAGGAGGGTTTCAGCATTCGTGCCGGAGCACGCTTACGTCATTATGGTGCGCGACGGTTTCGGGATAAACAGGAAGAGCGGCTGTGAACACAATGGAGTCCATCGCTCTGTTTTCTTTGTGGATAATTTTGTGTCGTTTGGTCCACGGTGGTCCACAGCCCTCTCACAGCCTGTTGTTAAAGAGATGTGTCGCCTTAGTGGCGCGAAAATTTTCACGTAATTGTGCTGCTCGTATGAGGAGGTTTGCAAGGTACCAGCTGAGCTTTTGGAGCGTCGCAAAACCGTGACGCCACGCGTCCTGTTCCATGCTCCAGCACGGTTAGCGCTCACACTGCATGCGAACCGCGCCCGAGTCCAACTGCACCGTGCTCTGGCCCACCTCTTCCAAGCGGGCCAGGGCCGGCCAATCGAGCCGCGCCTGGGCACGGTACGGAGCACTCACACTAGTCAAACGAACCGCGCTTTGGTGGTCAAACGCACTCGGGCACGGTTCAAACTGGCTAGTATGAGTACACCCTTAAACTACCATTGTCTGTCTGTTTTCACTGATAATGCCTTTACGTGCTACCAGAATGATCGTTAATAGGAATGTGGGAGTTAAAACTGCAAATGAAAGCAATGTGAAGTCGACCGCTGGAATTAGTCGAGCTCATAATCACAAGTGGGGCTTATAAAGTTTGTAATAGAATGCAATAGAACCATTAGTTATTTTTATCACGTCGTGCTCCCATCTGTGTAATTCATAAAGTGCATTTTCTTTCAGCACAGTAGAATCAGATGACTGACTTTGAAACCAAGTGTGTTTTCTGTAAAGATAGCAGGCCTTGTACTAATAGTGGAGTGTTTATTCACAAAGGCTAACACTGATATTGCAGGAGCTCATATCCTAAAAGTGAAATTTTAACAAGCTATAAAAAATTATCTGTAATGTATTTTGAGCTAAAACTTCACACACACCCACACTCTGGGGACAACAGAGACCTATTTTACATCTTTTAAAAAAGGTCATAATAGGTCACCTTCAAAAGTATCAATTATATTAATTTAAACAATTATCAATTAATTGTTATATTCATTAAATAAAAAATCCTCCGAACCTACTCCGGGCAATAGAGTCCATGTACTCAGGAACAAGGGCCAGGGTGGTGACCCCAGATGGCAACAGTGAGGAGTTTGACATCCTGGCTGGAGTTATGCAAGGGGACACACTAGCCCCCTTCCTCTTCATCATAGTCCTTGATTATGCGCTCAAGAAGGCAATCAGTGGGCGAGAGCAGGAACTTGGCTTTACGCTGACACCAAGGAAGTCAAGTCGACACCCGGCAGTAGTCTTGACAGACCTTGACTATGCAGATGACATCAGTCTGCTCTCCGACAACATGGAACAAGCACAGGAACTACTACACAGGGTAGAGCTAGAGTGCACCAAGGTTGGCCTTAGGATAAATGCAAAGAAAACTGAGGTCATGACCTACAACGTTCCACCAGATCATCAACCTCTGATAACAGCAGGAGACACTGTGCTGAAAGAAGTTGAGGACTTCAAATACCTGGGCGCATGGGTCAACTCAACTGAGCAAGATCTAAAAGTGAGGAAGGCACTTGCATGGAGGGCCCTGAATGGCATGAACAGTGTATGGAACTACAACCCGAATTCCGGAAAAGTTGGGACGTTTTTTAAATTTTAATAAAATGAAAACTAAAAGACTTTCAAATCACATGAGCCAATATTTTATTCACAATAGAACATAGATAACATAGCAAATGTTTAAACTGAGAAAGTTTACAATTTTATGCACAAAATGAGCTCATTTCAATTTTGATTTCTGCTACAGGTCTCAAAATAGTTGGGACGGGGCATGTTTACCATGGTGTAGCATCTCCTTTTCTTTTCAAAACAGTTTGAAGACGTCTGGGCATTGAGGCTATGAGTTGCTGGAGTTTTGCTGTTGGAATTTGGTCCCATTCTTGCCTTATATAGATTTCCAGCTGCTGAAGAGTTCGTGGTCGTCTGTGACATATTTTTCGTTTAATGATGCGCCAAATGTTCTCTATAGGTGAAAGATCTGGACTGCAGGCAGGCCAGGTTAGCACCCGGACTCTTCTACGACGAAGCCATGCTGTTGTTATAGCTGCAGTATGTGGTTTTGCATTGTCCTGCTGAAATAAACAAGGCCTTCCCTGAAATAGACGTTGTTTGGAGGGAAGCATATGTTGCTCTAAAACCTTTATATACCTTTCAGCATTCACAGAGCCTTCCAAAACATGCAAGCTGCCCATACCGTATGCACTTATGCACCCCCATACCATCAGAGATGCTGGCTTTTGAACTGAACGCTGATAACATGCTGGAAGGTCTCCCTCCTCTTTAGCCCGGAGAACACGGCGTCCGTGATTTCCAACAAGAATGTCAAATTTGGACTCGTCTGACCATAAAACACTATTCCACTTTGAAATAGTCCATTTTAAATGAGCCATGGCCCACAGGACACGACGGCGCTTCTGGACCATGTTCACATATGGCTTCCTTTTTGCATGATAGAGCTTTAGTTGGCATCTGCTGATGGCACGGCGGATTGTGTTTACCGACAGTGGTTTCTGAAAGTATTCCTGGGCCCATTTAGTAATGTCATTGACAAAATCATGCCGATGAGTGATGCAGTGTCGTCTGAGAGCCCGAAGACCACGGGCATCCAATAAAGGTCTCCGGCCTTGTCCCTTACGCACAGTGATTTCTCCAGTTTCTCTGAATCTTTTGATGATGTTATGCACTGTAGATGATGAGATTTGCAAAGCCTTTGCAATTTGACGTTGAGGAACATTGTTTTTAAAGTTTTTCACAATTTTTTTACGCAGTCTTTCACAGATTGGAGAGCCTCTGCCCATCTTTACTTCTGAGAGACTCTGCTTCTCTAAGACAAAGCTTTTATAGCTAATCATGTTACAGACCTGATATCAATTAACTTAATTAATCACTAGATGTTCTCCCAGCTGAATCTTTTCAAAACTGCTTGCTTTTTTAGCCATTTGTTGCCCCCGTGCCAACTTTTTTGAGACCTGTAGCAGGCATTAAATTTTAAATGAGCTAATTAAGTGGATAAAAGTGTACAATTTCTCAGTTTAAACATTTGCTACGTTATCTATGTTCTATTGTGAATAAAATATTGGCTCATGTGATTTGAAATTCCTTTAGTTTTCATTTTATTAAAATTTAAAAAATGTCCCAACTTTTCCGGAATTCGGGTTGTACAACCTTTCCCGCCAAATCAAACTCAGCTTCTTCTACGTTCTCCTCTATGGCAGTGAATGCTGGACCCTGAATCCAACCTTAGAGAAATCCCTGGATGGGTGCTACACCAGGATGCTACGTGCATCTGTGTAATTCATCTGTGTAATTCATAAAGTGCATTTTCTTTCAGCACAGTAGAATCAGATGACTGACTTTGAAACCAAGTGTGTTTTCTGTAAAGATAGCAGGCCTTGTACTAATAGTGGAGTGTTTATTCGCAAAGGCTAACACTGATATTGCAGGAGCTCATATCCTAAAAGTGAAATTTTAACAAGCTGTAAAAAATTATCTGTAATGTATTTTGAGCTAAAACTTCACACACACCCACACTCTGGGGACAACAGAGACCTATTTTACATCTTTTAAAAAAGGTCATAATAGGTCACCTTCAAAAGTATCAATTATATTAATTTAAACAATTATCAATTAATTGTTATATTCATTAAATAAAAAATCCTCCGAACCTACTCCGGGCAATAGAGTCCATGTACTCAGGAACAAGGGCCAGGGTGGTGACCCCAGATGGCAACAGTGAGGAGTTTGACATCCTGGCTGGAGTTATGCAAGGGGACACACTAGCCCCCTTCCTCTTCATCATAGTCCTTGATTATGCGCTCAAGAAGGCAATCAGTGGGCGAGAGCAGGAACTTGGCTTCACGCTGACACCAAGGAAGTCAAGTCGACACCCGGCAGTAGTCTTGACAGACCTTGACTGTGCAGATGACATCAGTCTGCTCTCCGACAACATGGAACAAGCACAGGAACTACTACACAGGGTAGAGCTAGAGTGCACCAAGGTTGGCCTTAGGATAAATGCAAAGAAAACTGAGGTCATGACCTACAACGTTCCACCAGATCATCAACCTCTGATAACAGCAGGAGACACTGTGCTGAAAGAAGTTGAGGACTTCAAATACCTGGGCGCATGGGTCAACTCAACTGAGCAAGATCTAAAAGTGAGGAAGGCACTTGCATGGAGGGCCCTGAATGGCATGAACAGTGTATGGAACTACAACCTTTCCCGCCAAATCAAACTCAGCTTCTTCTACGTTCTCCTCTATGGCAGTGAATGCTGGACCCTGAATCCAACCTTAGAGAAATCCCTGGATGGGTGCTACACCAGGATGCTACGTGCAGTGCTTAACATCAGCAAGAGTGAGCATGTAACCAACAAAATCCTGTATGAGGGAGTACCAAGAGTGAGCAATAAGATTGCTGTGAGGAGAATGAGACTTGCAGGACATTGCCGAAGGCATCGAGAGCTGCCAGTCAGCAAGCTGGTGCTATGGGAACCAACACATGGCCATCGGTCAAGAGGACGTCCCACGCTAACTTACGTGGACATACTCAAGAGGGATGCAGGAGCCCAGAGCACCAATGAACTGGCAAGATGCATGGAGAATCAGGATGACTGGAGGCAACGATGGAAGGCTCGTCTGAGGACGACCTAGAGAGATTAAATAAAAATATATATTTTACTAACTTAATTTTTCTAATTTTTACAATACATAATCTTCTTGTCGATCGAACAGTTCACATTTAAAACTTTGCACATTTGCACTAAAATATGGCTAGATTTTCGCACTGGTCTGAATAAAAACAGCAGATGGACTTATTGAAATTGCACATTGCACATACAGTACACAAAATAGCACAACACCTGAATGTGAAACATGCAGCGCTCATGTTTATTTAATGCAGTGGTTCTCAAACCTCTCCATAAAGTACTCACAGCACTGCAAAGTTTGTATGTCTCCCTGTATCTGACAAACCAACTTCAGGTCTTGCAGTCTCTACTAATGCACTGATGAGTTGAATCATGTGTGATAGATGAGGGAAACATACAAACTGTGCAGGGCTGGGGGTACTTCAGGACAGGTTCGAGTACCACTGATGAAATGAAATCATATCCTTATTAATCATATATTTTTTAATCATCACATTCAGTCTAATCGCAATTCTTGTCTTTCCTTCCCCAAATTTAACAACTCTTGCACTCATAATTAAAACTTTCTTGTACCATTTAGAATTTTTATGACCTTAAATTTGATATAACTAAATGTAATACTTTTTAAGGACCCGTGGAAATCCTGTCAGCAGCCCTTACAACTATAAATTTTGTTTGTTTGTTTGATTTTCACATCTTGCTTCTGGATTTGTTATGAAATGACTATTATAATTGATTTTAGTACTTTTACTGTACTGAAGTATGAAGTATAGAAAGAGCAGGAAGCCACAAAGTCTAATGTGCATAAACAGGCAAGCCCAGACACCAACAGAAGGGTTAATTATTTAAATACTTAATAGTAAAATCAGACAAAAACTACCCCATTGGAGAAAAACAGACAGGCAGGCCAGGGGCCCTCAACTCAAAAAGTTGAGTTGATTGGCTGATTGGCATGTCACCATATTCTAATTTGTTGAGATAGTGAATTTAATCGTTGTTAAAAACCCACTTATTAGATGTAGCATGGGGGTCAGTTTGAAGTGGCTTGGCCCTTGTATTTACCCTCGAGAGTCAAACATTTTAAAATGTTTATTACATCACATTGAATAAACACTTATTGACATAATTTTCACTTTTGGAATTTGTGGAAGAATTTACAAGTTAATATTGAAAACTGCTTCAAACCCTAAAATAAATAAAAGCATAACATTCCAGAATAGAAAGTACATCAACAAAGAAGTTTAACATCCATGTGCCACTCACATTCCAGATGAACTTGCATTAAACTTTTTAAAAGAAAAAGAAAAGGACAGATCCTCACATTTGACAAATACATTAGAATGCAAGGTCAACACTGTAAACTCATTATAGATTTCAATACCTTTTACAACAATTCTGATATTTGGTGTTTTTTTAGAACATCAATTACCTTAAAAAAAACATCATCTGTAGTTTCATTTTTTAAGAAAAAAATCTACATCATAATAGTCATTTACTAACCCTCTTGTAGTTCTAATCAGACTTTGTCTATCTTCAAAACATAAATTAAGATATTTCATAATGAAACCTGAAAGCTTTCCTTCCCTCAAGTGACAGTCCATGTAACCAAAAGGATCCATAAAAGTCATGAAGGTGTCATAAAATGTATCAATATGAAATGTGTGTGTGTTAATATGTGAATGAAAGCCTACATTAAATCTGTTCATCATATAAAGTGATTGGATCTCATCACAAGAAAAAAAATCTAAACAACTACAACACTCAATTCATATGGAATAATTTTAAAACACCTTTGTGACCTACTAGGATATTCTTAGTTTTTGTTACCTAAACTTTCTATAGATGGACAGAAATCTCTCAAATTTCATAAAAGAAATAATAAAAAATTAATGTGTGTTTCAAAGATGAACTAAACACCGTGTTAACATCGGGTGGAACGTCTTGGTTACGTATGTAACCCTCGTTCCCTGAAGGAGGGAACGGAGACGTTACGAATGGGATCTCGCCCGAGAGCCCAATCACCTTCGAGTGGTACAAAACGAGCCAATGGTACACAAAGTACCTTGGTCTGCGGAATTTGCATCGCGAGCTCCGCCCCGCAGAGTGGGTATATAAGGAGCAACGCGAGCAACTCGCATTCAAGTCTTCGCTGAGGAGCCGAGCCAGTGACCCGGCCGTTCAGCGGAACAGCGATGTGGCTAGGGGACGTAACGTCTCCATTCCCTCCTTCAGGGAACGAGGGTTACATACGTAACCAAGACGTTCCCTTTCAGTCGGTCACGTTCGACGTTACGAATGGGGTCCCTTACAAAACGCCACATGGCTGTCTTCCAGCGACCCTTGTGAGTGATAGCACCCTGTCGTGAGGCCAGCACGAGTGAGGGCCTATAGCTCACACAGACTACACTGGGTAGCATATTCCAGCTGGACATATGCTAGCAGGCTGCCTGCCCATGGGAGGACTTACAGAAGGCAGGTATCTACCAAGGTGGCGAGAGTGTTTAAAGTTGGGTATGGGGGCTCTACTTCACCAGCAGCACCAGTGACATGTGGAGTACCGCAGGGCTCTATTTTGGGGCCGATTCTCTTCTCCCTTTACCTGCTTCCTTTAGGTTCCATCTTAAAAAAGCATAACATTAGTTTCCATCTGTATGCAGATGATTTACAAATCTACCTGCCTATAAAACGTAAGGGTGAGGATTCGATAAATAGGCTGTTAGAGTGTTTTTATGATATTAAAGCATGGATGGCTTTAAACGTTTTACATTTTAATGAAAGTAAAAATGAAATTATGATTTTCAGACCTAGCAGTTTTACTAGCACCTCCAAATTGGACTTGGGACCCCTGACGCCCTATGTAAAGTCTATGGTAACGAACCTTGGGGTAAAGATGGATAGTGATCTTCACCTAGAGAAACAGATAAACTCTGTAGTAAAAGCTAGTTTTTTTTTCAACTTAGACTACTTAGCAAATCGAAGCCATTTTTATCTTTCAAAGATTTGGAGAGGGTTATACATGCTTTTATCACCACTCGCCTGGATTATTGTAATGCTTTATATATAGGAGTTAACCAGGCCTCTCTCTCTAGATTGCAAATAGTTCAGAATGCTGCCGCTCGACTCCTTACAGGTACCCGTAAACGAGAGCACATTATGCCTGTTCTTGCCTCTCTTCATTGGCTACCTGTTTGTTTTAGAATACAGTTTAAGATTTTATTGTTTGTTTTTAAATCTCTTCATGGTCAAGCCCCAGCTTACATTGAAGATCTACTGAAGATGCATGCTCCTCTAAGGTCATTGAGGTCTGCTGACCAACTACTCTTATCCGTTCCTAAAACAAGACTTAAAAATAGGGGAGATCGAGCTTTTTCAGTCGTGGCCCCTAGGCTGTGGAATGATCTGCCTATGCGTGTCAGAGTGGCTCCCAGCATTGACAGTTTTAAATCACGACTTAAAACTCACTTTTATTCATTGACCTTTAAACCAGCCTGAGAGTTCATCTTTGCATTTTATTATTTTAGTTTGTCACTTGTTTAAACTGTGTATTGTGCTCATGTTATGTGTTTTTAAAATCTGTTACAATTATGTCAGTGTCCAGCACTTTGGCTAACCTCGGTTGTTTTAAATGTGCTTAACAAATAAAATTGTATTGTATTGTATTGTATTGTATTGTATTGTATACATAAGAACTTTGAGGTACCCAGCCCGCAGGGTGGAAGTTTCAACGACAGAGCTGGCAAGGGGCTTGCCAAGGGAAAGACACATGCTGCGGAGAGACTTACTGTGGACATACACACGTGGGATTACCCAGAAGGGGAATCACGACACATGGAGGCACCTAGTCCCACACATGGCTGACCAAAGGGCATGTACACAAGTGTTGGACATCAACAATGCTGGAGGAAACCCAGGGTTCTGACTGAGGAACTCACCTGAGGGGAATAGCGCACGCATCCAGTCCGCGGAGTGGAATGGCGCAGCAAGCGGATTAACACCGAGCAGGTCCTTACTGGCCCGAAGGGGCGAGTACCCGGGAGGACACGGGCTCTACACGGAGATTATAAAATCTCGCGAATGTGTAAGGTGTCGCCCAGCCCGCAGCTCTACAGATGTCTGCTAGCGAGGCGCCATGCGCCAGCGCCCAGGAGGAAGCTACGCTCCTAGTTGAGTGAGCTCTCACCCCTGGGGGGCATGGCAGGTCCTGAGCCTGATAACTCAGGACAATAGCATCCACTATCCAGTGGGATAACCTCTGCTTGGAGACAGCCTTCCCCTTCTGCTGGCCTCCGTAGCAGACAAAGAGCTGGTCTGAGGTCCTAAGGCACAGAGTTCTGTCCACGTAGGTGCGGAGCGCACGTACTGGACAGAGCAGCGCCAGGGCTGGGTCTGCCTCCTCCAGGGGCAGCGCTTGCAAGTTCACCACCTGATCCCTGAAAGGAGTGGTGGGAACTTTGGGCACGTACCCAGACCGGGGTCTCAAGAATTCCAGGCACGCTTCGTCAACTGAAAATGCCTGCAGGTCCCAGACCCTCTTCACTGAAGCCAAAGCCGTCAGGAGCGCAGTTTTCAAAGATAAAAACTTTAGCTCTACTGAGAGCAAGGGTTCAAAGGGAGCTCTCTGCAGTGCCGATAGAACCACTGCGAGGTCCCAAGAGGGGACTTGTTGAGGGCGAGGCGGATTGAGCCTCCTTGCTCCTCTCAGGAACCTGATGATCAGATCGTGCCTCCCCAGAGACTTACCTTCAACAGGGTCATGGTGAGCCGAAATGGCGGCCACATAGACCTTGAGGGTGGAAGGAGACAGCATTCGTTCCAACCCCTCCTGAAGAAAGGAAAGCACTGACCCAATCGGACATTTCCAGGTGTCCTCACACCGTGAGGAACACCAAGTGACGAAGAGGTTCCACTTCAAAGCATAAGCATGCCTGGTGGACATGACTCTAGCTGAAGTGATGGTAGCTACCACCTGTGGTGGCAAGGTACCTAAACCTTCCGTGACCCGTCCAGAACCCACACATGTAGGTTCCACAGATCGGGACGTGGGTGCCAGAGGGTGCCGCGTCTCTGAGAAAGGAGGTCCTTCCTCAGAGGAATTGGCCAGGGAGGGGCTGTCACGAGGAGCACAAGTTCGGGGAACCAGGTCCTGCCTGGCCAAAAAGGCACAACCATGAGGACCTGCTCCTCGTCCTCCCTGATCTTGCACAACGTCTGTGCAAGAAGGCTCACTGGGGGAAACGCATACTTGCGCAGGCCCAGCGGCCAGCTGTGTGCCAGGGCGTCCGCGCCGAGGGTGCCCTCGGTCAGGGAGTAAAACAACTGGCAGTGGGAATTTTCTGGAGAGGCAAACAGGTCTACCTGAGCGTCTCCGAAGTGTTCCCAGATCAGCTGAACCGACTGGGGGTGGAGTCTCCATTCCCCGGGGCGAGACTGCTGCCGTGAGAGCTTGTCGGCTGCACGGTTGAGCCTGCCCGGAATGTGAATGGCACGAAGCGACCTCAGATGCTTGTGACTCCACAAAAGGAGATGGCGAGCGAGTTGCGACATGCGGCGGGAGCGTAGACCACCCTGACGGTTGATGTACGCTACGGTCGCAGTGTTGTCCGTGCGGACCAGAACGTGCTTGTCCTTCAGCAGGGCCCTGAAGCGGTGCAGAGCAAGACGTACTGCTAGCAACTCGAGGCAATTGACATGCCACTGAAGTCGGGGTCCTGTCCAGGAGCCCGACGCAGCATGCCAGTTGCACATGGCACCCCAGCCCGTGGCAGAGGCATCTGTTGACACAACAACATGTCTGGACACCGGTTCTAGGGGCACGCCGGCCCATAGAAACGAGGGGTCCAACCACGGGGTGAAGTTTCGGCGGCAGGCCGGATTGATGGTCACTCGGAGCGTGCCCTGTTGCCATGCCCATCTCGGGACTCGGTCATGAAGCCAGTGCTGAAGCGGTCTCATATGGAGTAACCCGAGCGGTATGACCACCGCTGCGGACGCCATATGCCCCAGGAGCCTCTGAAACAATTTCAGTGGAACCGCTCTCTTGCCCTCGAATTGTCTCAGGCAATTCAGCAGTGACTGCGCGTGCTCGTTTGTAAGCCGCGCGAACATGGCGACCAAGTCTATTTCCATACCGAGAAAAGAGATCCTCTGCACAGGGGAGAGCTTGCTCTTTTCCCAGTTGACCTGAAGACCCAGTCGGGCGAGGTGTCTGAGCACCAGATCCCTGTGCTCGCACAACCGCTCTCGAGAGTGAGCTAGGATCAGCCAGTTGTCGAGGTAGTTGAGGATACAGACACCTTGTTCCCTGAGAGGAGCCAGGGCTCCCTCCGCGACCTTCGTAAAGACGTGATTGGCTGTAACCCACCTGTCTTCTTGGGTACTATGAAGTAAGGGCTGTAAAAGCTGGACTTCATGCCGCTTCATGCCGGTTCTATCGCGCCCTTTGCCAGCAGGGTCACGACCTCTGTGCGCATGACAGGGGCATCTTTGCCCACCATTATTGCGTGGACACCCCGAAACCTGGGGGGACGCCGGGTGAACTGAATCGCGTAGCCGAGCCTGAGCCTCCGGATGAGCTCCGGAGGTAGAGGAAACAGCTCTTTTAGTGAAGGTTTGGGTACCACCGGCCGCAGGGCCAGTGGTGGAACAAAAAGAAAACGAGAAAAAAGGATTCTCCCCCAGCCCTCCTCCGGGGAAAGGAGTGATCCTGCTACCATCTCCTGACGAGCTGACGTCTCCAACTCCGGGTCGCCCGTCTCTGGAACGCCGCTTGGCCTGGCGTTTGGCAGGCTTAGGGGCAGAGATGGGTTGCGCCGCCCTTCTGCGGCCATCTCCTCGCTGCGGCCGGGGTGAGGGCTGCTGCTGTGGCCAAGCAGGAGTGGAGGAGGCCGCAGGGGGGCGCCCTCGGCGATGAGCAGGCTGAGGCGGCTGCGCCGGCGGCAGAGTGGAGGCAGCAGAGGGCCGCCAGGGCAGGATGTGCTTGATGGCCTCGGACTGCTTCTGGGCGGCAGAGAACTGCTGGGCAAAGCTCTCTACCGTGTCGCCGAAGAGGCCATCCTGGGAGACCGGGGAGTTGAGGAGATGAGCCCGGTCAGGCTCCTTCATGTCTGCCAGGTTCAGCCATAGGTGGCGCTCCTGGACCACCAAAGTGGACATCACCTGACCCAAGGAACGCGCAGTGACCTTCGTCGCCCATAGAGCGAGGTCAGTAGCAGTGCGCGCCTCCTGCAAAACCCCTGGGTCAGCACTACCCTTGTGCAGCTGCTGGAGCAGCTTGGCCTGATAGACCTGAAGTGAGGCCATGTCATGCAGGGCAGAAGCGGCCTGGCCCGCAGCTCTGTAAGCCTTGGCCACAAGCATGGATGAGAACTTACAGGCCTTGGAGGGCAGCTTGGGACCACCACGCCAAGCGGAGGCGCTCTGTCGACACAGTTGCATCGCAACAGAACGCTCCTCCGGTGGAATCCCAACATACCCCTTGGCCGCCCCGCCATCGAGGGCAGTGAAGGCGGAGGAAGTACCAGAACGGTTTCGGGCAGTTAAAGGTGCCATCCATGAACTGGTTACCTCCTGGTGCACTTCCGGGAAGAAAGGAACCAGAGGGGGGTGCTGGCGATCCGCATGAGCAGCCCCCAGGAACCAATCATCCAGCCTCGAGCGCTCAGGACAGGGTGGAGGGTTCCACTCAAGCCCGATGCTCTCCGCTGCCCGGGAAAGCACGTCCGTCAGCTCGGGATCGGACTCGGACAACGCTGGCACTCCTGAGGGAGGCAACGCAGCCGAATCCTCATCTCCCGAGGACTCAAGCCCGCCTTGTGATGCAACGATCGACATACGGTCCTCTTCGCGAGCCCCGAATGAGATGTCAGGAGCCTGAGAGGGTCCAGCAAACTCATCCGGAAACTCGACCGGCTGCGGCGTATGTGAGGGGGGTGTGGCCCGAGGAGGTTCGCTTGTCGGGGAAGCCCACACAGTAACCCTCAGATCACCCTGGCCACCAGCCGAAGTAGCCCTCTTACGAGAAGAAAAGCTAGAACGGGGTGTGGCAGAGGGGACTCTATACCTTTTAAGGTAATCGAGTCTCGATCTCAACACCGAGATGGTCATGTCCCCGCAATGAGAACATAAGCCATCCACGAACGCAGTCTCAGCGTGCTGGAAGCCCAAACACGTGACACAGCGATCGTGACCATCACGAGGAGCGATATATCGACCGCACCCAGAAACACACGGGCGAAATGACATCTTTAAAAAGACGCAAATCAACCCGTATCTCTTTTGTGAGAGAAATTTCTCTTTTAGCGGTGTTGAAGCGCTCAGGGGATCGCGGGAGCTGTCGCAGGAAATCCAGACGAACCGCTGAATCACGCCGTCACACCAACACCAGTGACTCTTGCTTGTAGCACTCCGGTGAAAGCAACAAGCGATGTGCTCGGCTCCGAAGCGAAAGCTTGAATGCGAGTTGCTCGTGTTGCTCCTTATATACCCGCTCTGCGGGGTGGAGCTCGCGATGCAAATTCCGCAGACCAAGGTACTTTGTGTACCATTGGCTCGTTTTGTACCACTCGAAGGTGATTGGGCTCTCGGGCGAGATCCCATTCGTAACGTCGAACGTGACCGACTGAAAGGGAACAGTTGTTGCGTCATGCCTCACCGTGACACTTGCATCCAGTGTAGATGCACTAAAAGTCTTATGGGTTTGGAATGACATGAGGGGGAGTAAACTACAGATTTTTCATTTCTGAGTGAAGTCTCTGTGTCCATCTTTAGAAACATACAGGGAAGAAGAAGAAAAAAAAAGAAAAACCCTCCAATACACAATCTCAAAAAATTTGAATACTTCATAAGACCAATAATTTTTTTATAGTGAATTGTTGGCCTTCTGGAAAGTATCCTCATTTACTATACATGTACTCAATGCTTGGTAGTGTCTCCTTTTACTTTAATTACTGACTCAATTCGGCGTGGCATGGATGTGATCAGTTTGTGGCACTGCTGAAGTGGTCTGGAAGCCCAGGTTTCTTTGACAGTGGCCTTCAGCTCATCTGCATTTTTTGGTCTAGTTTTATTTATTTATTTATTTTCCTCTGGACAATACCCCATAGATTCTCTCTGGGGTTCGGGGCTGGTGAGTTTGCTGGCCAGTCAAGCACACCAACACCATGGTCATTTAACCAACTTTTGGTGCTTTTGGCAGTGTGAGCGGGTGCCAAATCCTGCTGGAAAATGAAATCAGCATCTTCAAAAAGGTGGTCAGCAGAAGGAAGCATGAAGTGCTCCAAAATTGTTTGGTAAACGGGTGCAGTGACTTTGGTTTTCAAAAAACACAATGGACCAACACCAGCACATGACATTGCACCCCAAATCATCACAGACTGTGAAAACTTAACACTGGCCTTCTAGCAACTTGGGCTATGAGCTTCTCCACTCTTCCTCCAGACTCTATTCAGTGTTTTTTTTTCTCTGTCTTGCAGTTTCTTCAGATCACATACATCTTCAACTACTATGTAATAAATACACATAAGTACTAGTAAAACAATATAATTAGAGCTTGTAAAATACACAAAGATGTCTATGGAAGCAAAAATAACGATCCATTCAAATTTTATTTGCTGATGTGTTTAATTCATATCAGATACACATAGTCTAAGTTATTATAAAGTTCACTCTATTCTTCACCCAGTTCACATGCCACTTACTTATACGAGATACAAGTATTTCGGTGAAAATTGATGAATTCACATGCTGTAAATCTGACTGACAGGACTGTCTGAACTGCAGTGTGAACAAACATGGCGGCGCCCATATCAAGTTAGTCAAGTCAAGTCTGCTTTATTGTCAATTCTTCCACATGTACAGTACATGCATACAGAGAATCAAAGTTACAGATCATGATCAAGATCATTTGAAAAGAAGTGTTAAAAAAAAGGTCACTTGTTTAAAAAGGTCACTAATAGTCGGAGGTTCATGGCACAGGGGCCGAGGAGAGACGCAGAGAGATGAAGATGGGGTGGTCAATAACAGAGAACCTGGGGCTTGTCAACTGAGCCTACCACAGGTACCGGCCAGGTAAGCACAGGATCCAGAGAACACAGAGATGCAAAGTGGCAGCAATCTACACCGAGTCCCATTAATATCCAGTGGTGATCAGCACTAGGGAACAATGCCAGTTTCCACGACTTCTCCGGTGTCTGGATCTCCTTCTCCTATGAGGAGGACACAAAGTTCGGCAAAGGTACGCAGGTAACCCTTGCAGGTGGAGAGGAAGGGGCAAATCTTTTTGGTTTCCACTTGAATTAAATTTGAATATATTTTCCATGATTGACCTTTTATCAAGAAGTGCTTCACATTCGTACACCAGTAGAGAGTCTGCTTTGTTTAAAACAGTCAATAAATACACGAGCAAAACTGTGAGCAGCTGACGGATGGCCATACACTCAGGCGCCATCATCACTATCCTAACTCCCAAACGTACTCTACAGCTTTTACTCCTGCTGTCATTGGCCATTTCCTCAACTCTCATTCAGATTGTGCCCATTATTAGTCAGAGTGTTTGTGTCATAAAGTTTATATTGAGTCCGTTGTATTCTTTATTAGCCTTCATAAATTTGCACCGTCTCTTCCCATTCTAGCAGTACATGATATCTGTCCACACCTCACAGTCTGCCTTGTTTTCCATGTTGATTTTTATTGAACACATCTGTCTAAAAGCAAGTCTGGAAATGCTAGTTTAACTTGTCATCATATCAGATCTTCAGTTTATTTGGTCAAATTAGATGATTTAAGGCTGTTCACACCAAGAACAATAACTATATTAACTATTTTAGTATCCACACATAACAGACGCTGCAGTTATGTTGCTGTATGCCACTTTAAATGCTCAAGCTCCTTAAAGTCAGCTGGATTCTGTTTTTTATTGTTCATTGGCTGGAAAAATGTTATTGATTCCAATGATATTGTCCTTTGCGTCATTAAATATTAAATATTTTTGGTCTTGAATCATCATTGGTGTGAAGAGATCTTTAAACTTCTTACAACAATCCTGCTGGCATGTAATCATGTAAAAAAAAGTCAATTCAAATAAATCTATAATGATAATTTGATATATAATCATGCAAAAAAATATAGTGAGTTGAAAGTGAATTGTTTTAGTTGACTTATAAATTTGATTTTGTCAAACATATTTTTTTTCATTAGAGAAAAAGTAAACCGACTACATGTAACAAGTTGACATCATCAGTTTAGTTTAAACATTTATGTAAATGTAAACTGCATATATTGTTGTTGTTGTTTTTTAAAGAAGCCCTGTTTTGAAAGTACTCTTTGATTGTGCCAAGACTCAGTTAGCACATGCCAGCCATTTGCAAATAAACTAAAGACCTTTGAGTTTAACATGTCAGTGTTTACCAAGTCTACCCTGCAACATCCAGTGAATGACATCCAACTATTAAAGTTAATAACAACATTTTATTTTTCATTGTGAGATAAGGAGGATCAACAGTTCATCTAGGAAACTGCAATTTAAGCAAAAACAAATAGGTGTCCAACTCCTCATCTGTCTTCTGTCTTTTGTTTATCAGTTCAAAAGATTGCTAAGATCTAATAAACACATTTCACAATGTAATTGCAGTTACAGATATTTTGCAACGCTTGTATTGCAGTGTTTGAAGGCTTGAAAGTGTTGTGGATCTTCTCTCGTCTCACTCATTTCTAATGGGACAGATTCATTCATTACATAATGTTCTTGAATCAATCACATAAAGCACATGAAACTACTTAAAAACATCTAACAGGTTTAAGCTGTAAACAAGGTAATTCATTTGAAACCTGCACTTTAATTCCTGTTCATACAGTATGTTACATACATTTGACTCAAGAAATTTGACTTCTCTAAGGTATTTTTTTGGTGTGTCCAAAGGACAAACATGAGTTGCTGCATCAGATGCAATTTATTTATTTAATTATTTTACAATTATTAAATTATTTATTAATTTTATTATTTATTTTTAACAGGAAATATTGTTTGTTTACAGAGAGGTCTTATGTAAGAAAGTCGTCTTTTTGACATTGGTAAATTATTAACTTGTTGATCTCCAAGCAAGCAAGAGTTTCAGAGGCAGGCCAAAAAAAAAGGGGGGGGGGGTCCAGTACTTGTGAACTGAGCTCAAAATGAGAGTTCCTGTAAAAATCCTCACCTTCAGCTTTTTTTTGTTTTTCTTAAATTATTCCCAATGTCAAGGCAAGTTATTTGTTATTGCTGTTGTTGTTGTTATTTATTTGAATGTCTTTTACATACATTAATGTAAATGTTATATGCAATTTTCAAAACATTTATCTGACCTTATGTAGCTTTACAGAGTGTTGAATAGTTGTGTGTGTACTTCAGCATTTAATAGAAAAAGAGTAACATTATTGTGTCTGTTCTTCTCAGAATGTCTTCGAGAGGACATTAAATATGAAAACATAGAGATAGCTGAGAAAGCTTCATACGCTGATGGTGACACAGTGAGAGTGAGTTGCATGACAGGTTATATCGGCTTGTATAAATTAAAGTGTGAAAAAGGAGAATGGAAGACATCTATTGGGCGACCGTGTGCAAGTAAGAAAATTATCAATACAATGGCCATGTTGTTTGGGTTGGGAAATCAGTGTTATCATGTAAAGTAAAACTTGTTTGATTTCTGCAGAGAAGAAATGTAGTATTCCAGGTGACATAGCAAATGGTGATTTTAAACTGACAGAGGGGACGGAGTTTGCTTTTGGAGCAACAGTGGTCTACACTTGTAAGAAAGGGTAAAAGTGCTTTATGCTTTTTTTAATTCTCTTTTTTATTTTAGGAAATGTATAATATCCTCCTCAGTTTGAAACTCCTGTACTTGTAAAACATTGTGTTCACAGATATGAAATGACAAGCAGAATCAATCATCTTCGCTGCACAGCTCAAGGATGGGACAATACTCTTCCTGTTTGTGAGGGTACGATTTCTTGAAAGTCACTGTTTTTCCTTTTTATTTATTCCCATTTAATTTATTTCTGGCATAGAAAAGTGACTCATAAGCTAGAAGAGAATTAAATTGATTTATTTATTTTTGAGTGATTGGTTTGTTGGTTCATTTATTTTCATATTCATATATTGTCTAGCTGTAAAATGTCCAGCTATTCGCACAGACGGGGATGTGACTGCATCAGGCAACACAGAGAAGGGACGTTATGGTGATGTTATTCACTTTGAGTGTGTATCTTCTGACAAAAAGATAGACGGAAGTAATGACATTCACTGCAAAGAGACGGGAGAATGGAGTGACGTTGTTCCAACATGCAAAGGTTGAGTCTTTTGTTTATTTTTCTGTTTATCTGTATCAATGATCACAGACTTCTGTGCTTTATTCAAAGCACCAGTTTAATTATTACATGTTATATATAAAATGCACAGCACCTGTCATATCAAATGGATATGATGTTGAGCAAATGCCAGAATGAAAGGTGCTATATTAAAATACAGATGAAATCAAGGGTCCAAGCCCAGAGAGGGAATTCACAGATGTGTTAAATTTGGCAGGTCTCTGAACCCAGAATTTGATGGTAATCCATCAGTGTTACATAATTCATATGGGAAATTGTACTCAAATACTTCTATTAATCTTTCACAATGTGAAAAAAAATGGTTCACACAGTAACTGGAAAAAAATGAAAGTGAAGTGACATTCAGCCAAGTATGGTGACCCATACTCAGAATTTGTGCTCTGCATTTAACCCATCCGAAATGCACACACACAGAGCAGTGAACACACACACACACTGTGAGCACACACCCAGAGCAGTGGGCAGCCATTTATGCTGCGGCGCCCAGGGAGCAGTTGGGGGTTCAATGCCTTGCTCAAGGGCACCTAAGTCGTGGTATTGAAGGTGGAGAGAGAACTGTACATGCACTCCCCCCACCCACAATTCCTGCCGGCCTGGGACTCGAACTCACAACCTTTCGATTGGGAGTCCGACTCTCTAACCATTAGGCCACGACTTCCCACCTCCACGACTTCCCACCTATATGTTTCATTCAACCAATTAAAAATCTAATAAAACATCTATATTTTATTTTACTTGAACCAATACAAAATTAATAACCTTTCCCTAACCAATATATATATAAAATCTCATTTAAGAATGTTAATATAACGTTGTGCTCTCTTTTCACAGTTATGAGGGCCACACTTACAGAACTCTTCCAAAGCATCTCAGTCAGAGCTTCTTTATTGTCATTCCAGCTCTATACAGTTAGTATACAGTGAAACGAGACCACGTTTCTACAGGACCAAAGTGCTACATAGAAAAAAAAAAAAAAACAACAACAACAAAGAAAAGAAAAACACAAAACACAGGACTACAAAGAAACTAAACTGGGCCCGGTTCCCCGATAACGCTCACTCTTAGATATATCTTACCAAAGTTGTTCATGTTCCTAAGTGTGTTCCCCGAAGTGTCCCTTAGGAAGCTTCTTAGCACGCTGCCTCTTACGTCCGACGCTACAAAGGCGCTGTCCCGAGTGAAGGTGCTGAATTAGTTGGCATCGATTGCTCAGGAATCGATTTTCCACTTCACGCGAAGGTGCAATACAGCGTTAAGAAATACAACTCGTTCTATGCAAATGAAACATTCCTCAAATTACTACAGTAACATTTATTTTAACATAGTTTAAGTTATCAGTAGAATATAGTCTATAAATTAAATTATCAAATGGTCAGTAATATGTTCACACGATATGTTGTGATGGTTAGACAAACCAGGTATCCCTCGCTAATCATCCACCCTCCTTATCCCGTTGTGCCACTTGTGCCGCTTCTTGACATGGGTTTAATGACTTCTAAAAATTATTTAATACACTTTTATATTAATGGTAAGATACTTTACAATAAGAATTGATTGGCAAGCAGGTGCAGTTACTTCTGTTTAATGCGGTATTGATTGCCATTGGTTAATGTTTTCAATAAAAAGCAACCTATGAAAAGAGAGAGAGAGTTAGATACAGAATATGGTCGGGAAGCAACGTATAAAATGGCACCTAGCTTAGACCATATTCCTGTCCCACGACCTCGATTAAGCTCCCTGTAGCAAAAAGCCTTAGTGCTGCAAGCAGCTGGACTTCAGGGCTTAAAGCAAAATTTCGCCGCGTTAGCCTGGCAAGCGCAGGTCTGAGAAGGTCCAGCAGCTCCATAATGAGTTGTCTTGGGAAGCAAATTGTTTTTTTTTTTTTATATAGCCACGTCAGGCAAAATGTCAAAAGGGCTTAAGTTTTGCCCAAAAATGTTTTTACATGGACTAAACGGCTCCTCGGCCGTGATTCAATACAAGGACACGTTGGATCGTTGCCATAGTACATCGTTTATTGGACACCACCATGCTTACCCATTTATAGATAGATTAGCCATTTAGAGCCAAATTGTTTGCAAGATTTTCATTATCAAAAGTGATTGCCAATTTGCTTTAATGACATTACGAAATCGCCTAGGCTAATTACCACCATATTAGTTCTGATACCAAAAAAAGTCAACTTCATAAATAGGCCTGTATCCATTGCGAACATATTTTATTATTAGTCTTAAAATGTCAATAACATAAAATCATTGTTGAGCCACAACATTGTCAACATACATTAGTTTGACTTGTACTGCGCTGCGCTGAATATCTAAAGACTGCTTCGCAGTGGCGGTGACTAGCGTCTTGAGCTCAAACAACGCTAAGAGAGAGCTTACGAATGGTCCAGACAAACCTTACGAAAGTGTGATTTACAGAAGATATACTTAGAGAACAAACGTGTCAGGAATCGTGCCATAAGGTTAAGAGAGAGGTTAAGGAATAGGTTAAGAACTACTTAGTGATAGGAACGTTTTGGGAAACCGGGCACTGGACATAATTAAATTATATTAAATAGGCTAAGTAAAAGTTAAAAAGGTTTGAAAACTAAGAAGACTTTAAAAAAGAGAAAAAAATGGCTTTACGATTACAGTGTGTGGTGTAAATTTCCAAGAGAGAGGGAAGAGGAAACCTGATGATCTTCTCAGCTGTCCTCACTATCCGCTGCAGGGTCTTGCGATCTGCGATGGTGCACTTAAAAAAAACAGACAGTGATACAGCTGCTTCGGATGCTCTCAACAGTCCCTCTATAGAAAATGGTGAGGATGGGGGGTTGGAGATGTGCTTTCCTCAGCCTTCATAGGAAGTAAAGAAGTGCTTTGTTTTTTTTTGTTTTTTTTTTGGTGGTGTTGGTGTTTAGAGACCAGGTAAGGTTCTCCGCCAGGTGAGCACCAAGCAATGATTGTGTTGAATGCTAAACTGAAGTCTATGAACAGCATTCTTACATAACTTTATTTTCCAGGAGGGTAAAAGCTAGATGGCGTGAGGTGGTGATGTTGTCATCAGTAGAGTGTTTGGGGAGGTATGCAAACTGAAAGAGGTCCAGTTTGGGGGGCAGTAGATACTTGATGTGCCTCATGACCAGCCTCTCAAAGCACTTCATGATGACGGGTGTGAGTGCAATGGGCCAGTAGTCATTGTAGCAGGACCCTGAGGACTTCATAGGAACAGAGACGATGGTCTTGAGACATGTAGGGACAATGGTGCTGCTCATGGAGATGTTAAAGATTTCAGTGAAGACATCCGCTAGCTGGTCTGCGCATCCACTGAGTACTCTGCCAGGAATGCTGTCTAGACCAGTAGCCTTACGTGGGTTAACTCTGTACAAAGTCTTCCTCACATCATTCGTGAAGAGAAGCAAAACTTGGTGATCTTCCTTGCCACTATGTTGTTCTGAGCCACAAAGCGTGCGTAGAAGTGGTTCAGGGCATCTGGGAGAGAGGTATCTTTGACACAGGCAGGTGGTGTTTGCTTGTAGTTAGTGATGACCTGGATGCCCTGCCACATGTGTCGTGTGTCTCCGCTGTCTCTGAATTGAGTGTGGATTTTCTGAGCATGCGCACGTTTTGCCTCTCTGATGGCCAGGACAGTTTGGACCTCACTGTTGTTAGAGCAGCTTTGTCACCTGTTCTGAAGGCAGAGTCACGTTGCTTCAGCAGCGTGCATACTTCTGCGGTCAAGCATGTAGTGATGGTGTGCATTTTGTAGCTCACTAAAAGCCACATATGAAAGTGAAGTGACGTGACATACAGCCAAGTATGGTGACCCATACTCAGAATACGTGCTCTGCATTTAACCCATCCAAAGTGTCAGACAAAGCAGTGAACACACACACACCGTGAACACACACCCGGAGCAGTGGGCAGCCATTTATGCTACGGCGCCCGGGGAGCAGTTGGGGGTTCGGTGCCTTGCTCAAGGGCAACTAAGTCATGATATTGCTTGCCCGAGACTCAAACCCACAACCCTAGGTTTAGGAATCAAACTCTCCAACCACTAGGCCACGACTTCCCCTTCCCCTATAGCTCAATGGGTGCCTTGTTAGCTTTAGCATTAGTGCTTACACTAGGAGGAATGTATGCGCCGACAATGAACACTGTTGTGAATTCTCTTGCTAAATAAAAAGTACTATATCTGATGGTCATAAACGGTGTCTGAAACTCCGTTCATTAAGCCATGTCTCCGTGAAAACAAAGATGCAACAGTCTTACCTCACTTATGCTTCCTCTCACACCACTTTTAGTGTCCCATCCCCTGGTCACTGGCATCAGACGACCCCAGGGACTGGGATTGCCTGCAGAATTGTATATTTTCTAATTCACAAACAAATTGCATGTATTATAAAAGCCCTGCACTAGCTCGTGGCGCCAGGGTTCAAAGTCCAAAGTGCAAGGAAAAATTGCACCAAACTTGTTACTTGTCAGTTGCTTAGTAACGTTTCTCTGAATTTTTGTGACATGGGACAATGTGATACGTGCGACAAACATCTTCCCAAATTCGTAATGATAATCATTTATAAATCTTCATGCTGTTGTCAAAAAAAAGAAGCACTGAGATCTTCCTGCAGGTTTCTGCCAAAATAAAAGCTGAGAAAAAGCAACAACTCCATCAACATTCAAAAATTATACTGTTGTAATTTTACTGCAAAAAAAAGACAATAATAATGCTAATAATAATTACCATATAACAGCTCTATTAATACCTTTATCGGTCCCACTTTATATTGTGTCCCTAATAGATGTGTACTTACATAGTAACTAAATGTGTATGTAACCACAGTGTAAGTACACATTGGTACACAGTATTCTGTATCTACACATATGCAACAACCCTTAAAAAATATATATTCCCTAAACCTACCCATCTCCACATCCTGGATCCTACTTCTCACCTAAATCTACCCATCTCCACCCCCTGGATCAAATGGTTCCAATTACTCTTATACGTATTGATGTTACAAAATGCAGTTAAATATGTCCTGTCACACATTTGTACTTACACAATCCATCCTAATTGTTGTTTTGTGATTCATTTTTTATTTGGAAAGAGTAAAAAAGTAAAAAGCACATTTTGGCAATTTAATTAATGCAATGATGAGGGGAAAAAAAAGGCAAATTAGGCCTACATGGGGAAAAATGTGATATTTAGTATTCGGCCTTCAGCCCAGTGTTTCATTTTGTTTGACTTCGGCCAATAATTTTTACTTTGGTGCATCCCTATTGAAAAACTTTTTTCGGTGTAGATTAAACCTCCATTAAATTTGCATTTAAATTTGAAATTTCAGAAACAAAACCATGAATTAGTCCTACGTTAAGATAAATATATTTGTTTAATCTTACTGATGAATTCTATCTGGTATGATGGATGTTTGTTTTACAGAAAAATATTGTGAACCACCTTACATCCCAAATGCAGAGATTGTGGGAGGTCAGAGACCAAAGTACACAATCAATTCAGTAATAGAGTATACATGTAGTCCTGGATTTGAACCAGAGCAGCCTGTACAAATTACCTGTGATTCACAGGGCCAGTGGACAGAAATACAACAATGCACTGGTAAGTTACAGTGGTTGCCTCTTAATTCCATTTAATGTAGTGATATTAATTATTTTATTTTATTTGCAATCAAATGATTATCTGTATTTGCTCTGACGAATTCTAATTAGCATGTTGGATGTTTGTTTTACAGCAATGTGTGCAGCACCTTACATCCCAAATGCAGAGATTGTAGGAGGTCACAGACCAAACTACAGAATCAGTTCAATAATACAATATAAATGTAGTCCTGGATTTGAACCAGAGGAGCCTGTTCAAATCTCCTGTAATTCCCAACGCCAATGGACAGACATCCAGATCTGCACTGGTGTGTTTTTGTGGTTGTCTCTTAATTCCATTGAATGTTGTGATATTATTATTATTTTTTTTTTTATCAAAATATTATCTATATGTGCACTGATGAATTCTTATTAGTAGGATGGATGTTTGCTTTACAGCAATGTGTGCATCACCTTACATCCCAAATGCAGAGATTGTAGGAGGTCAGAGACTAAACTACAGTATCAATTCAAGAATACAATATAAATGTAGTCCTGGATTTGAACCAGAGGAGCCTTTACAAATTTCCTGTGATTTCCAACCCCAATGGACAAACATACAGACCTGCACTGGTGTGTTATAGTGGTTGCCACTTAATTCCATTGAATGTTGTGATTTTATTTATTTATTTATTTATTTATTTAAATCAAAATATTATCTATATGTGCTCTGATGAATTTTAACTAGTATAATGGATATTTGTTTTACAGCAATGTGTGCACCACCTTACATCCAAAATGCAGAGATTGTGGGAGGTCAGAGACCAAACTACAAAATCAATTCTACAATACAATATAAATGTAGTCCTGGATTTGAACCTGAGGAACCTGTACAAATCACATGTGATTCCCAACAACAATGGACAGGAATACAGCATTGCACTGGTATGTTACAGACTTTTGACAATTTGCCTTTAATTGCATTGAATGTTCTGATACAACTTTTTATTTATCTAATCAAATACACACACACACACACACACACATATACATACTAGGGGTGTAACGGTACGCAAAAATCACGGTTCGGTACGTACCTCGGTTTTAAAGTCACGGTTCGATTCATTTTCGGTACAGTAAGGGAAAGAAATGCAAACATTAAACTGCAGGTTTTTTATTACTATAAACTTTTTTTAACAATTTGTTTACACTTTTTTAAAAATACTTTTTAATAAAATATATATAAAATAAAAAAGAATAAGAAATAAAATACTGCTGCAAAGTTCTCCACTAAATAAAATACTCCCAGTCTCAAACCAATATCATATAGTAAAATATAATGAAAAATATAAATAAATAACTATGATTACAGTCAGAGACAGTTTGTTACAGTGCAGCATTACCAATCCCAGCTTGTAGGCCTGCTCATATTTAAAAAATATATATAGTTTTTCCCAAGTGTAAAGTGCAGCATCAACAGTTTCAGTTTTTAGACCTGCTCAGATTTCGTTATTGCGTTGGACTGATCGGAATTAAGAGCAAAGGTCTGTTTAAATGCCGACGGGAGCTGCGTTTGAATTACAATAATTTTTTTCCCTAGTTGTAGTGATGTTCACACTCGCGTGATGCCTTTTGAAAACCTTAGGCCGGTGACACACTGGCATATTGCACCTGTCAAACATACCGTAATCCCTCAAATAAAAGGTAACAGGCTTTTATTTGAAGCAGGCTTTTATTAGAGGCAGGCCTTTATTTCTAATTCCATCTGTTTGATAAGTAATTGTTTTAAATAACCCGTTTTAAATTAAAAGCGTTAGCATTCCAGTGGACAGAGATCATAACATTAGCACAGAATCAGTTCAGAATCAATCACCAACAGAATCCGTTCGGTTCAGACGCTCTGTGTGTCAATCTGCTTCACGCTGAATCACGCATGCACAGTATCATCAGCTCCTCAGTTCTCAAATCAGACGCGTCTGACAGAAACGCTTCTCGGTTCAGTGTACTGGTGATTCGAAAACCGATGCAACCGGTTCTTGACTCGAGAACGAGAAATGCTCCGTTAATGGGCGTGTACGTTCGTTATCTGGCTCTGCTGCACAAATTTCCCCCGGCCTTCATTTGTCCGTGTTGACCACACCCCCGGTCACTATAAGCGGCCCGGCGTTTATTTGACTACCGGTTTTTATTTGAGGAATTACAGTAGTCTATTTTGCCGTCAATACTGATTGGGAAGGGGGGGAGGGGTCTGTTGACGTTAATAATGAGTTTTAATGTCGGAAATAATTTCACCATCACAAACGCATCTAATATTCTCTCTGACTTTCCAGGTTCCCTTATGAAAATTAGCCATGGTTTTAACAAGAATAACACCAAAAATCTTCGTTCTTGTTATATAAAAAAACAATGAGGCAATAATGATTGGTTAATAATAACACTGTTAAAATACATAATGTAGGCAAATACAAAATAAACAATTTATGTACATGTTATAACAAATGCATGCAAAGGGAGCCAAATGCCATTTAATTGCTGCTATTAACACTTACAGGACAATAAGATCCTTGTTTAGGCTATTGGCCAAAAAATTTATTCAAATATTCTCTTAATCTTTCATTTTTGTCCATATTTTTGTTATACACAGCCTGTATAATTTCTTCAACGACAACAAATGTGTATATCACAACCCTCATAGAAATAAACCATGGTTTTATCATAGTAAAACTACTTAATTTTCTTTTTCAAGATTTCTGAATGCTTGAGACTATAAAATAAATTAAAGTCATAATAAAGTTATAGTTTATGTTTCTGTTTCACAGAAATATAAATAGGAGGGAAAACAAAGTCTGAATTCCCTTAATCATCCATCACAATGAGAAAAATCTATTAATATATTTCTGATGTGCAGCAAAATATGACTGAGCTACACAAATTAGTGAAGTGGCTTTAAGAAAAGAGCTAGAGCAGTGAAAATTCCCATTTCCACCATTAGGGCAATAATTAAGGGGTTCCAATCAACAGAAAATGTTACGAATCTGCCTGGAAGAGCAGATTATCTGGACATGTCTATATTGTCCTAATGCACAGTGAGAAGGAGAGCAATTCCATCACCAATACTCTCAAACGTTCGCTCTCCGGAAAATAAACTGGACTTAATTCAATGCAGTCCGTCTACACAGCATGAGACAAAGGATTATGGTGTGTTTGTTTTCACTGGAACATGGCTAAACAACAAGAGATGTAACAATGGTGTGGTAGTGACAAAACACTATTCGTCACTGGTGGAACATTCTATCTGCTGTGGAAGTTCACAGCCATTGTTGTTGTCGCAGTCTATATCCCCCCTTGTGCAAAAGCTAAGGATGCGCTTCGAGAGCTGTACATTGCCATCAGTGAACAACAAACAGATAACAGCTTTTTCATAATAGCTGGTGACTTCAACCACGCAAACTTCAAGACAGTTTGCCAAAGTTCTACCAATGTGTGAACTTTGCAACAAGGGGAAAAACACACTGGAGTTTGTCTACACAACAAAAAAGAATACATCCAAGTCTGTACCCCTGACCCCAGCTAGGGCACTTGGATTACATCTCTGTAAATTCCAGCATATAGACCACTTCTATGACTCGCCAAACTGGTTCAAAAACTCCAAATGATGCTACCTCACCACTACAGGACTGCTTTCAGTACACAGACTGTAGCATGTTTAAAGAGTCAGCCACCAACAACAACCACTCAGGCCTGCAGCAGTATACTGAAACAGTGACTGCTTATATTAAAAAGTGTATTGATGATGTGACAGTCACCAAGACCATCACACATGCAAACCAGAAGCCGTGGATGACAGTAGAAGTTTCATGGGCTGCTAAAGACCAGAGATGAAGCAATCAGATCAGGAGACAAAGCTGCCCTCAAAACAGCAAGAGGCAATCTGTATAACAGAGCGGACTGGAGGCAGGGGTTGAGAGGTATTCAGGATTTATTGAAACCGGTAAGAATTTACAGAGGGAGAGTAGCAGGTGGATGAAGGATGTGATACACTAAGTAGACATTGAAAACGCCTCTTTTCACGGCGGTGGCGGTATAAAGTGCATTTGCAGCCTTTGACCGCTGAGTGGTGCTTTAACCACAAGTTATCAAACAAGCGCATCAAAGCACATTTTCGCTAATAGACGTCAGTTTTGCCTCGCTGATGTGTTACATTTGACTGCTTCAGTCACGGAAAATGAAAGAAAAACATCATAATTTAAATATTTATTAAACCATATTTTAGATTGGACACATTTAAAAGGTGTGCAGTATTATTTAGATTATATTAATTATGCATTATATTATTCAAAAGAAATTGTGGTTTACTTTGCATCCGGGCATTAAAAGTGGTAGCCTATTTTAGGGGGGTAGGCTACATGGATTAATATGCCAAAATGTCAATATTTTAATATATCATGCCTATATTTTAATTTATATTTTAAATATAAATATATTTTTCCTTTAATAAAACAACATGCATTTTTGTTATTCGTTACCTGTCCTTTATTTTGACATAACTTATTGGGAAAAAGACATTTGTCTGTAAACTGATTAAGAAATTGTTGCATGTTTAAATGTGAAGCACTGTATAATTTAGTTCCCATTATTTAGGCCTAATTTGCCTAAAACAAGAAACGAATAAAATTAAACCGGCACGATTAAATCTTTGAAACTCTAAAGAATTAATAAAAGGTCCTCACGATTACACTCAAGTTCTCTCATTATAATCAACAACATTCACACGATGTAAAAAAAAAAAAAAAAAGCTTTAGTAATTGACAACTAAAGTAATTTTAAAGGGAACCTTCTTTACTTGTTTTTAAAGTAGGGTAATATCATATGGCCTACAAAAAATCCCTGGTTTTTTTTTTTTTTTTTTTTAGAAAAAAAAATCTGATTTAGGATTTAAACCGATTTTTAAATCAATATTCAAATGACGAAGAAATTTTACAAAACAAGTTTTAATATAGTTCTTTATCATTCATTTAGCAGTCAAATTTATAACTGCAACAAGATGATTAAAAAAAACAGTACTGTTATTACCTTAATGCTGGAAAGATGCTATTTTTTTTTAATACTAGCCCATCATGCATCTAACCATCCACTCAGCTTTAAGAGCTGTTCAGATTAAAACTGCCAGCTCCGCAGTGAGTCAGTGTCATGGACGGAGGACCTGTTAATATTTTTTCTAGTTTATATTTACATCTTGTTATGCCACTGGTTTAGATTTTTTTTTTTTTTTTCTTATAGAACTTATTTGTAAATAGAGCAGTCACTGTCTGTGTCTACACCGGACACGAAAGTTGTCATCCGTGCCCCACAGCGAAAAGTGTGTCTAAACTTGATGACATCACACTATAGTGTCAAATCATCTGAACGCAGTGTCAGAACATTTCATCATAAACAGAACGAGCATCAGTTCACTGATGGGGATCGAGTCCAGTGTATCCATTACTGTGTTCTGTTGTCTTTTGTTGGATCGTTCCACTCGTGTCCAGTGTAGACCTGGCATGCGTTTTTTATTGTTTTATTTTACAGCCCTGTTTGTTTTAATGTTTTTATTAAATATCTGTATTGACTGCATGGTCATATTATCGAATTATTTACTGCCATGCGACCTACAAAAGTAAAGCTTGGCGAGTCGATGAACGAGCATTGCTGCAGGTTGATTTTCGGCGGATGTGCTGTGCTAGTGTTCGCACGGTCGTCTTCGTTTCGTCAGGTGAAACATCTCTCTCACTGGCAGCAGAGTGTGTGAGAAGCAACAACTTCCCCTCCACGTTCACTGATACCAGAAACACGCTTCACCTTCACTCCGTGAATAAAGTATTTCAGTATGTTTGAAATGTTATGTTCATAACATAGCATATAAAATAATAATAATAAAAAAAATAACAGGAGAGTTTCAAAGTGGCTTAAGCTATTTTGTGTAAACTTTTTCCCTATAGCCTATCACATGCCAAACTAATAACATTGTAAGCATTACATCTTTAATTGCTGCTTTCTGCTGTGAAAATTTTGTTTGTGATGAAAATAACAGTATATCTTTGTCAGTTATTTTATCTAAACAGATCGATTAACTTCAAGATTTCAAAATCAGATAGCATGCTAATAATGTAGCACTGTAAGATTACATTTGTTTGAACGCATTATTGCGAAAGCGATTGAGTGTGAATCTGTTTATATCATGCTTTAACCCGAAAATAATCAGTAAAAGAAACAGACAAACTCTTAACATCCCGCTCGACTCTTGCAGTCAATCTTCTGATCAAGCTAAATATATTGGCTGTTGGCATGAATTTTACTCGTGATAAGAAGCTCATATTCAAGTGTTTGTGCAAAAATTATTAATGTGCATTAATGACAGGGAGGCGCCGTCTCATCACTTTAATTTTTCATGATAATGAATGTATAATTTTTTAATTAACATAATACCGTGGTGTCTCACATAGGTACATTAAAAATATATCTACAGAAAGCTGGAAATGTTTTTAGACGAAAAGGAATAGTGTAATGTGTGAATGTTGCATTTCTCTCGTCGGAGAGAGCCAGCACTGTGAATATAATCAAAACAACAGTCGTATATAAACCGGTTTAGCAAGTGAAAGCCTCATAAGACACTGTCCATATGAATGAGCAATTCACACCTTTATCTCGACCCCCACAATCCATGAATAACTACCCAAAACCCAACCCCCTCCAGCTGAACAGAATTCGGTCTGTGTTTTGGCTCTGAGGAACGGTGTGTTACTGGGCTGAAACATGCCTGCACTCAGCAGTACTCTTTGTATTCATAATTTTCTCGCAGCCCATATTATTATTTTCACAAGACCATAATGATAATAACAAATCATCAATTAATAATTAATCATTATTTTACGAAAATAATTGTTATTTGTGATCATGGATGTTTGCGGGAGGTTTTAAGACCAAGCGGAATCCTCTGTTCCTGCCTCACAGCGCACGGGTCTCGAGGCTTCACTGTCTGCGGTTTGACTTTACTGAATCAGATAGAGGCGAATACAACTTATTGATCATGAGCCCAGGGCCAGCACAAGCTCAAATGCCGCTCTAGGCAGAGCACGACCGTGCCGCCCCCCTCACATTCACAATTAGGGATCCTTTAGATGCATGTAAACAATTTTTTTTTAATCTATGAAATTACACTAAAATAAAAAGGTGCAAGCATGTTTTCAGAGTTTTTAATTTTTTCATTCTGCAAAAAGGTGAAAAGGGTACACAATGCAACAGCTAAGTATAAATTCTGTTTTATAGGCTAATAGATATGTACAGAATAAAACTAAACATATGCACACATTTTTTTAAGCTCACAAAACTGGAGTTTTCGATTGTTTTCTTTTCCTGATACACACATTCACACACCTACATTTCAGAAGCGTGGGCCTCGGGCCTTCGCAACAGCAAACGCTTTGATTGCGTCCTCGAGTTTAACTTGTACTTCGGAGATCATTTTTATCAGTTTAAGCTTTGAGAAACTGCGTTCTCCATAGCTCACAGTGACAGGGAGAGTGAGAAGCACTCTCAATGCTACAAAAACATTTGGAAAATTGTTTTCCATCCCTTTTTCACAGATGAATTTAAGCGCATCCAGTGGTTTAGATCCAGCAACCAGGCGTCTGCCCAAAGCAGTCAGCTCTTCAAACAATTCATGCCCATCAACATCAACAAAAAACTGTTTATTTTAGAAAATACCCCTTGCATTTGTTTACATTTTATCTATATTGCACAAAGCGCTTTACAAATAAAGCTTACTTTCTGACTTAGTTATATGCATATTTAGAGAGCGAGTGTGTGTATGTAAATTATAGAAATACAGTATAATTATAATTTTAAAAGGGTTAAAATTTGTTTAAAGAAGTTATTAAAAAAATAGTTAAAAGAAGTGTTTGCTTTTGTGAGTGTGTGATGTTTTGCATGTTATGGTTGTGTTTAGTGGTTTTGTGTGTAGCATTTTTAGAAATATAGCTATAGTTTGAAAAAAAATATATATATATAAAAATCCTGTCAAACTGACAAATAACAACTTCTTATAAGGTAGATAAATAATTCTAGATAGAGAATACCACAATGACTGTTATTTCTTCGCAACTCTAGATGTAACAGGCCCTTCTTTTTTTTCTTTTTTTTTCAATCACTCAGATTTGATCTTAAAGGTGATGTTATGTGTTCATTATTATTAATCAAGGGGTATCACACAGGTCTGTTGCTATTCAAAACAGCAAAAGAAATTGATTAATTATACAAATAAATTCAAAATAAAAAGCTCTTATAATAAGCACTTCTCTGACATCAAATGTCTTAAACTGAATAACCTCCTTACAAAAGTGAATAAGTGTGTAATAAAGTTACTTTTTTAAAAGTAGTCTGGGTATAACATTTACATACAACCTACTGTAATTGTGTCTTGTGCAGAAATAATTTGTGAGCTTCAGTCAACTACATCTGGAGTAAAAAAGATCATCCCAGAGGGAAAGACTATTTTCAGAGCTGGAGAAAGTGTGGAGATCACCTGCTCTGAAAAAGGAGGGTATGATACAAAAGAAACCAGAAAATCATTTAGATGCCAAGAGAACGGGGAGTGGGATCATAAACCTGGTTGTGGAGGTAAGATTCTAGAGAAATGCTTCTGAATTTGGTGATAAACTTACTACATATTATTAAAAGCATGTGAATCTCGTTTCAGAGATTAGATGTAAAGTTCCACGTGACCAGCATGTGTATAGACCATCTGATTACTTCAGTGGAGACATGAAATTGGGTACAAAAAAATCTTACCGTTGTGAGCCTGGATATAATAAAAGAGCAGAAAAGGCCACATGTACACAAGACGGATGGACACCAGATCCACTGTGTGCTGGTATGTTTTGCTACTAAATGTTACTTTTGTAAAAAAAAGTTGTTTTTTTTTCTGATTGATTTTTCTCCCACAAAAGACAGTAATAGTTCCCACTTTTCATGCCTCATTTTTCCTTCCCCTTAGTTCTGTATAATTTTGTCTTGAACAGAAGTAACTGTTCAAGAAGTAAGTGAGCTAATGCCAATCTAATTTGGAGCAAAAACTATTTGAAAAATAATGGTGCATTTTTTTTTTAATTCCTTAGACACTACAAAATGGTACTTTTCTTGAGGTGCACTCAGTAACGGCATTAACTCATATACTGAATCTTTAAACCGAGTCTGCAAAACTACAAGCACATTACATGCTTTAAACTCTGTTTGACCTTGTAAAAAAAAACTCTTAACAGTTTTCTACATTACACAAATCATTCGAAACTAACAGCTCTTTTGTTTATTTTGGGAAACACTGCCATTTTAATCTACTGATGACCCACACAGTGATCGTGTGTGAAAACACTTATCATATTTTTATTCATTTAGAAATCAAAACTGTTTATTTTAGAAAATACCCCTTGCATTTATGTTTACATTTTATCTATATTGCACAAAGCGCTTTACAAATAAAGCTTACATTCTGACTTAGTTATATGCATATTTAGAGAGCGAGTGTGTGTGTGTAAATTATAGAAATACAGTATAATTATAATTTTAAAAGGGTTAAAATTTGTTTAAAAAAGTTATTAAAAAATAGTTAAAATAAGTGTTTGCTTTTGTGAGTGTGTGATGTTTTGCATGTTATGGTTGTGTTTAGTGGTTTTGTGTGTAGCATTTTTAGAAATATAGCCATATTTTGAAAAAAAAAAATATATATATATATAAACATCCTGTCAAACTGACAAATAACAACTTCTTATAAGGTAGATAAATAATTCTAGATAGAGAATACCACAATGACTGGTATTTCTTCGCAACTCTAGATGTAACAGGCCCTTCTTTTTTTTCTTTTTTTTTCAATCACTCAGACTTGACCTTAAAGGTGATGTTATGTGTTCATTATTATTAATCAAGGGGTATCACACAGGTCTGTTGCTATTCAAAACAACAAAAGAAATTGATTAATTATACAAATAAATTCAAAATAAAAAGCTCTTATAATAAGCACTTCTCTGACATCAAACGTCTTAAACTGAATAACCTCCTTACAAAAGTGAATAAGTGTGTAATAAAGTTACTTTTTTAAAAGTAGTCTGGGTATAACATTTACATACAACATACTGTAATTGTGTCTTGTGCAGAAATAACTTGTGAGCTTCAGTCAACTACATCTGGAGTAAAAAAGATCATCCCAGAGGGAAAGACTATGTTCAGAGCTGGAGAAAGTGTGGAGATCACCTGCTCTGAAAAAGGAGGGTATGATACAAAAGAAACCAGAAAATCATTTAGATGCCAAGAGAACGGAGAGTGGGATCATAAGCCTGGTTGTGGAGGTAAGATTCTAGAGAAATGCTTCTGAATTTGGTGATAAACTTACTACATATTATTAAAAGCATGTGAATCTCATTTCAGAGATTAGATGTAAAGTTCCACGTGACCAGCATGTGTCTCACCCAGATTATTACTTCAGTGGAGATCTAAAACTGGGAACAAAAATATATTACTATTGTGAGTCTGAATATAATAAAATGGCAGATAAGGCCACATGTACACAAGACGGATGGACACCAAATCCACTGTGCGCTGGTATGTTCTACTATAAATTCTCTCTCTCTCTCTCTCTCTCTCTCTCTCTCTTTCTATACAGTATATATAGTGTTTTTAGAATTCTCTCTTCAACACATTAAACACTTTTTCTTAAACCTGCTCTTAAAATGACTTCATTCTCATATTAGAGATTTACTAATGCCACATTTTCTTGGTGATAACAGTCCCAGGGAAATGTGGTCCACCACCACCAGTGAACGATGGAGATACAACAGATATTACAAAAAAGGAATACAATACAGGAGAGAGAGTTGAATACTTCTGCTTTAGTAAATACACACTGGATACACGTTCCCCTTTCTCCAACATCTTGACCTGTCAGCAAGGAGAATGGGGAGGAAAGGTTAAGTGTTTAAGTAAGTATGAACACGCTAAACCATACATAAAATATTTATACATCATGATGCAATCTTGTAGTTTAAGTTGTATGTTGTGATGATTAGTTAAACGTATACTGTGACACTGATAGTGACATGTTTGGTTTATTTCAGAGCCCTGTACAGTGACAGCGGAGATAATGAAGGAAAGAGGTATAGACTTCGCCTACGGTGGTGAACAAAAGTTGTTTGCACCACATGATGATCACCTCACCTTTAAGTGTCTGTGGGGCAAAAGACCAGTAGGTGTTGGCTTCAGACAAAAGTGTAATGATGGAGTGATGACTTTGCCTGAGTGTGTGTGACAGTGGAAATAAAACATAGATGAAGCAACAGCTGTACTATTAAGCAAAAAATCCAATGAATAGATCAAAATAAATATTTTCTTTTTCCCCAAATCAATTTGTCAGTTTTGGATTTCTTGCAAGAAAAATAGCAAACAAATAAAAAACTAAAATACAAATAAAATTAATTAGATGTGCGAGGCGTGTATGAAAATGATATTAACTCTTAAACCTTACATTTGTCCTATATACCAAGGTGGAAAAAAGTCCTCTTAAATGTATTAAAATACTTGAAATTCAGATGTATATTAATATGCAGATAAACCGATACAATTATGCTTAGTTGGGCTTTAAAGAAATATGCTAAAACACAAGTATAATTTTTGTGTCGTTTTAGTGCACTTAAAGAAATCATTCTTATCTAACTCTTGCCTAAACTCTATGTTATGTTTACTTTGTATACACAAATCCGGCGGAACACGAAAGTAAAGCTGCGCCGCCATTACTGCGTGCCTTGCTGCTAAAGAAGTAGCAGAAGTAGCGTGTTGGTCCCGTAGGCAGCTGTAGCAGATGTTAGCTGTACGAAAAGTTATTTTTATTTAGTTTTTTTAGTACGTATGCTGTCCAGTGATGCAGGGAAGAGCGTGTTGTGTGGTTGGCTATTTTAACAACAGCACAAAACTACAGGCCTGTAATAAAACCGTTTGTGAAATTCTCGAACCTTTGTTGCACATTGACTGCCCATGTTTACGGCCATACGGATTACACAGAGTTCCTGGTCGAGCGGAGGACCAAAATGTGCGTCAAAAGTGGATGAAACACATAAAACCGACACTAATATTTTATAATAATAATTAATTGGGTCGGTCCTAAATTGACAGGGTCGGTTGGGTTATGGCAGACAAGAATATTTTTAAGGATGGCCTAATAGTTAACATATTAGCAACACAGCTAGTAATGACAGCGTTCAGTTTTATTGTTGTCATCAATTAATACACTTCTTAATTGCATATTTTTACATTATGTTGTCAATAAATTACCTTTATCAGTAAGTTTTGGCCACTGCCTGACATCATCTACCCAATATTCCCTTTCACCAGACATTTTCTTTAATGAGCAGGATCCGATTTCATTAAAATGTCATTAGAGGGCACCGGCAAGTGTCACACCGTCACACTTCACAGGCACGCAGTAATGGCAGCAGGCAAGATGGCTGCACCCATAGAGTTTGCGGCGGATTTGTGTATAAGAGTGTACTAAAATGATACAGCTTTTAGTGAATTTAAAGTATATGTATCTTATTTATGAACCACATATAACCCTACTGCAATATATTTTAATATATTTTTATTTATGAAATGAACGTGCTGCAGCCTGCTTTTAAAAAGATAGGCGTCTTGAAAAACATTTTAACATTTTAATATATTTTATATAGAACATTAATTAAAATCACACGTGAATACATTATAGCTATAAAATATGCAAATGCAATCTTATATTGTACCAGCTTATGTATTATATATACAATTTTGTAAAGAATACCTTAGTAGTAAGCATACTTAAAATTATATTTGTTCGGTTTTACTTGTTTGTACTTGTGAAAGAATACTGTTTTGTAAAACAATTCAAATACATTTTTTTTATTTCACTTTTAAATATATAAAATGAAACCTAGTATGTGACCACAATGTAAGTACACATTGGTACATAGCATCTAGAGCTGTAATGTTTGTAACTACACATATGTAACAACCACCTGAATGGTATGTGTAAATACAAATGTGTCACAGGACATTGGCAACAACACTTTTTGGTAATGAAAGTACAAATGTGTAACAGGACTAACATCACTTTTTGGTAAAGAAAGTGTTACACTTTATATTAAGTCGACAGTTCCTGAGGAGTTACCATGTAAGTACATTCATATTACAGTGGTAGACCAACTCCATCAACTTGAGATCCAACTAATCCTGCCCATTTCCATCCCCTGGATCCCATCTCGACCCCCTGGATCAAATTGTTCCAATTACTCTTATACAAAAGCATGATGGGAAACAACTGGCTGACAAAAAAGCTTAATGCTCATTGGTTCAAGCAAATGTGAGGTTGCGTTCTCTTCAAAAATGTTGGATTATTATTTCTGATATCACGTGATTATGCGATTTAATTATGCTTGAATATTCCCAAACACTCTCACTATGACAGTGATCTCTGTATGAGATATTTGATTATTGTAATATTTCTATAAAAATGTAAGAAACATTGTATTTAAAGTAAAAATGAATGATAAACACGCCTTTCGTATGGATTTAAATAGCAAGCACTTTGGGTGTCTTGTTTATCTTATCTATTTTAAATGCTGAATGTCACAAGAAAAGTTAATGCTAGTGTTGAAAAGATACATATGCTCATTTTAAACCAGCTTTGAATAGCTAGAATGTTCATTGAATTTCGATGACAAATAAATGGGGTGTCTTCTGCAGCTAACTAGAAGAGAGATTTAACAGTATGAACTAGCCTGCCCCTTAAATGAAAATGCAACACTTCAAAACTTTGTAATATAATTTATGAACATTTTGAATGTCATTCATAAATCTCCCAAGTATTTACATTTTTCATAGTTCGACTATTCAAAAGTGACTGTACATGTGACTAAAACAACTAATGTTCAATGATGTACTGTACAATTACCTGTGTAATGCTCACATGTAAAAAAAAAAAAAAATAGTAATCTCCTTTCTCTCTAATGATTCTGGCTACTTCATTGTCTTGATATATTCTCTGAATTACCATGTCATCCTGCCATCCTGCCTTGCATGACTGCAAACAAATTGGCAGCTGGTAGGCTCAAGCCTGTAACCATCTAAAGGTAGGAGTGGTGGAGGAGGAGTAAATTACTGTCCTGCTCACTGGCAATGGATGGTGAAAGGAGATGGGACTACCTTCTTGGACTTTTCCAAGAGCAGAATCAACTAGTGCGACGTCTGCATTTATAGACAATGTAGTAATGATTGGTGCAATGTATGATTTTATGAAAATTCTGAAACTTTAAGCACGTCTTGATCAGGCAAATCTCCTTGCACTGCTTTGTAAAGTGTGCTCCTGAGAAGAAAGGATTTATATTAAAAAAAGAGTGATTGAAGCAGCAATGAATGAAATTTTAAGGAATCGAAATTCAATTGATCCTTCAGCATATAAGATGTCCCTGTACTATATAAACACACTGTAAGTTTCAAATTCTGCAAAATATAATTTGTTAAAAAAATTTTCACTTCCATAAAAACGCTTTTAATGTGAGCGCATACAGGCACGTCTGCTTCCTAATAGATTAAAAATGCTATCTTTGTGGGCGAACGTGTCGGATGTGCCAGTGGAAAATAAATGGTGTAAATATGGTGTAAATAAATGGTGTAAATATAAAACTTTGAAGAGTTAATGTGCTTAATTAGTAAGACAACAATTAGAGAACACATATCAGCTGTGTCTCATTTAGAAAGCTGTGTCGTCCGGAGGTATCCACCTCTGAAATGAGACGCAGATCATCTCAAAACATTCCCTGCCTGCCTCATGATGGATGATAAGTGTCTTTTTTTGAGCGCATAAAATGTATAGGTTACAGAATGAAATATGCCAATCTGGTCATGAAGAATGCTATGCGATTTCATTCAGTTTGATATTTAACATTTTACAAAAATCCTGATAAAAACATTCATGAGAGCAAGTTCTTATCATCCATATAGCAATGCTTTTTAATGAACGTTATTACAGTAATAAGCATTGTTCCATGAATAATACATTTATTCACACCTAACATGTAGTAAAGTATCAACAAAGTGGGATAAACTAAAATGTCTGATTTATTAATGTCCATCCCCCCAAAACATGTAATGAGTTGCATATTAGGTGTTAGTAATTTTTAGATGTTGTAAAAGACTCTTAGGATACTGCTTATTTGTAGGGGGAGCATCACAATAGGATGTCAGTTAAAACACCTTGAGACAACATCCATTTGCACGTTTATTTCACCAATGCCAGTACATCATTCTTTCCACAGGTGTATCAGACTGGTTTCTGAACTTACACAAGATAAACAAATAAAGATAAACAATCAAAGGAATTACAAACAAATCCAAACCATACAAAACAAACAATAAACTTACATCTGTACACAGCCACAACACCATATGAAAGAATCCAGAGCAGTCAACAAGGAGTGAACTGATTGCTGCTCTAAAGCAACCCTTTTTAAAGGTCCTTAATTGGAGTCAGAATAGGGTGCATCTGTCAACAATGGGTGGAGCTACAATTACTATGTCATGGGTTTTTCAACAGATGTTAACAAACATCTCCCCATGCGATGGCATGACACCATGACAGATTTATTGTGAAGATGAAAGCCCACAAGAGTGTTTTAGAGCATCTCATTTGTTTTATCAATTATCAATTTCCCTCCCGCAGTGGTGCTGACTGACCAGCTGGACCATCGTGAGGCAGGCGGAAGAGTCATCGCCATAAAGAAGAAAATTTTATGTTTTGAGATGATATGTGTTCTCTGAAAACTGTTGTATAGTCTTACTAATTAAGTACATTAACTCTTCAAACTTTTATTTTTATATTTACACCATTTTTCCCTGGCAAAATGTGTTATCTATGATTTTACTTGTAGGCTATATGTATGTTCATTGATGAAATATGGTTAATATTCTGGTAATTCTGTGTTGTTAAAAAATATGAATTAAAAAGATGAATAATGAATAAAGTTGTTGGTGTGAAGCAATAACTTGTGTTATTGAATATATAACAAAATAATAGTACTTTTAAAATTACATTTCTAAACTGAATAGTGTCACTTCACTTGTCACTTGGGCAAAAATATGAAGTACTGGCACTACTTAATTATAACCATGCATGCTTTTTAATGCTTTTGTGAATGTTTTAGTAGTATTTAAAAATAATTGCCTTTTCTGTTTGTAAAGTTCTGCCTGAGTTTCCCTGGTTTCACCACTGGATGGCGTACTTTCAACCCCAGATCACCTCTTTATTAGAGACTTGTAGCACACCTGTATTGAATGTTTCCTAATTGCCCACCCTATTTAAATGCCTCACTGACTATTGTTCTTGTTCAGTCCTAAAGTATTTTTGAGTATGATGCTGCCAAGGATTTTTGGTTAGAGAATTTAGCGGTCTTCTGTTGAGTGTTGCTTTGAATTTCTCTCTTGCCTGACATTTAAGGACAGAGTTTTTTTTTGTCTTGAGTAAAGAACTTTAGGAGTCAGACTCTGAGCCTCTTGGTTATTTCCTCTGCATCTGGGTTTGACCTGCTTCAGTGGAGCAGTGGTTAGTGCCAAGGTTATACACACCACATACCTGAGTTTGATCCCCATCTGGATCGTAACAGTGTTTTTCTTTCTTTACTGTTTTTTTGTTTTGTTTTTTTAGGTATGAAGCTGAGAAGTCTGCACAGGCCCTGGAATAATACCATTTTAATCCTGTTATGTTCAAATATTTTTGCATTAACACTTTCTATGAAGCCCATATTATAGATTATAAGGGTATTCTTAAAGCATTATAAGGAATGCATTATAATACAACTTATATGTTGTATCATCTCATGAATATTCATAAGAACAGGTTTAATATATTTACTTATTTGTGGTTATAGCTTTTAAGAGTATGATTATTTATAACACAATGAACACGTTGCATCCACTTTTACAATGTATTATAAGTGTCATATCTTGACATTTTTCTTATGCTACTTTAAGCAGTCAAAGACCACTTATAAGTAGTAGTTGTAGTAATAATAATAATAATAATTAAAAGAAAATGTTGGTTACACTTTATTTCGATAGTCCACTTTAGACGTTCTACTGACTAAAAGTAACTTTGTAACTACATGTCAACTACATATCAACTAAATCTCAGAAATGTGCAACTACATGTCTACTAACTCTCAGAGATGACTGTTAGGGTAGGTTTAGGGTTAGGTTTAGGCTTAGTGTATAAGTTGACAATAAGTTGACAAAGAAAGTGTTAGAAGATATTAAGCAGACACTCTTCTAATCCTCTACTAACTGCTAGTTGACATGTAGTTGCAAAGTTACTTACTGCTAGTAGAATGTCTAAAGTGGACTATAAAAATAAAGTGTTACCAAAATGTTTTTCTCCAACAGCCATATGATCAGATATCAGATCAGATGAATTTGTAAAATGACACATTTGCTTTGAACTATTTTTATTGTAATATCAGGTTGATTATTTTGATGGTGCCCCTTAGACAGCTGTTGAGTAACTCTGCAACTATATTAACTATATATATATGCTAACACTTTATTTTGATTGTCAACCAACAGATAAACTGACATAGGTGTATTTGCAAGTATGTCAGCTTATTCTACCATACTAGATTCTACCATTCTTGAGCATATTAATACTCTAATGAGAGTTAATTGGGATGTGGTGGCAAAGTTGCTTATAATTGATTTGATTGATTAAGGGGACCATCAAAATAAAATCTAACCATATAAAAGATTGCATTTTTTTTCAGTTGGAGTATTAAGATCACATCAATTAACATTAGCTCCAAAGGAAACACTCAAGTAACACTCAACATTTAACCACTCACAAGCTGTAGTAAGATACTGTGCAGATCTTAATGTCAAGATATGATACAGTCCATTATACTGAAAATTAAGTAGATTTAATATGGTGTTCATTGTGTTATAAATAATCATATTCTTAAACTTATTACCATGATGAATTATATTAAGTATTATATTATGATGAATTATAATTGTTATGATTATTCTTGAGTTGATATAACATATTATAAGTTTTTTTATAATGCATTATGCATTCATTATAATTCCTTAAGAGTACCCTTATAATGTATTATAAATATGGGCTTCATAGAAAGTGTTACCGTCTTTATATCCAGGTTTTTTCCTGTTTTGTTTTATTTTGTTTTACCCAATAAAATTGTGATTTTGAGATTCTGAGTTGAAGTCATTTTCTTCACATTTGAAATATTTTAACATGTAATTTGAAATGTATTAAGCATCAAATTTTTAGGTAAATAAAACATTTTTTTATATAGCGTTTTATTAGATATTAGAACATTAACTTTATCCAGAGGAATTAATAAAGAAATATAAATGAGGCCCAGTTCTGACCCACTGTGGTCACACTATAACACAATATAGGGGCCATTTGTGGGTCCAGTGTAATCACCCATCTGGGCCCCATAAGGGTTTTGTATGTGGCCCACCTTGGCCCCAGTTATTCGAACCCATTTGGAGCCCACTATGGACCCATCACGGAGCCCAAGTGGAGCCGATGGACAAAAATATACGGGTCCCATTTGGGTTGCCCATGTAGGGCCCAAGTGACAGCCCACCAAAAACCCACATGGGGCCCACATGGAAATGTTGGCTGGGCCTGAGAATTGCAACCCGAGCAGAGAGAACACGGCCGGTCCCGTCCTCGATCACGAACCCATGCAGAGCTCGACTGACCTGGGAGGAGAGAGAGAAGCGGATGTCCTGGACATTTTCTACTCTCCTGCCCGGAAAAAGAGCCAGCCCGGTAGTAAACTTGAGGCTACTATCGGGTGGGATCTCCGCCAGGAAGTCCTCAACATCATCCACTCTCCTTCCAGTGAAACTGAGATGGGCCAACAACACGGACACCTTTCACACCCTTCTTGACTCCGGAGCCAAAGGTAACTTCATGGACACCACCCTTGCACAACTCCTGAGACTCCCCATCACTCCCCTTTCGCACCAGATCTCCGTCAGCGCACTAAATGGCTACGAACTGCCCTACATCACCCACACCACTGCACCTAACTCTCCTCACCTCTGGCAACCACACCGAGACCATCCCCTTCCTCCTCATGGACTCCCCCATGGCACCCATTGTCTTAGGTCACCTCTGGCTAGTCATACACAGCCCACGAGTGGATTGGGGTTCCAACACTATCACCTGGTGGAGCGAATGTTGTCATGAGTCTTGTCTGGTTTCTGCTTGTTCTTCTGTGTCTGGTTCTGTTTTTCAGGCGGAAGCAACGGTTTTGTCAAACGTGCCCATGGAGTATCTGGACCTGAAGGAAGTGTTCAGTAAGTCCCGCACTGCTTCTCTCCCTCTGCATCGTCCCTATGACTGTGCCATAGAGTTAGTCCCAGGTAAGTCCCCGCCTAAAGGCAAACTTTACTCTCTTTCCAGTCCTGAGAGGGAGGCCATGGAGAAATATATTTCTGATTCCCTAGCATCGGGGTTCATCCACCCTTCCTCTTCTCCAGCTGGGGCGGGGTTCCTCTTCAGGAACTCGAGCTGCGTCGAGAACGAATGGGGAACGTGTCCAGCGTGGCGTCTCTGACTAACGTGTATAATCAGTCCAATGGAAGGGCGAGACGTCATAGGCGGGTGACGTCAGAGACCAGGAAGCATAAAAGCATGAGCGGCAAAGCCGGTAATCAGCCTTGTGTCTTCAGCAAGCGCTCTGTGTGTGTGTCAGTCGCTATCTGTTTGTGAGTCTTATTTAGTGTCGTTTGTCCACTGATAAACTCCATTGTCAAAGCTTCAATCAAGAGAAGTTTTAGGCGAGAGCAGGCAGCGTTCAGGCTGTGTGTTTAGGGACACACGCAGCTCGTGTGTTGTCTGCTTGAGAGTGAAGCGCGCAGTGTCAGCTCTCGAGGGAGTTGACGGCTGGGATGCAAGCCTTTGCTTCACTCTCAGAAGGCTCTCTTTGAGGAGAGATTTTTCACTGGTGTTTCTCGCGGTGCCAGCCCCGCTTTCGCCGAGGCGGAGCGGTGGTTGTGCTTGCGGGATTCGCTTTCGGATCTGCTGGAAGGAATGTAAGACGGGCAAGTCCCTATCATCTTTCTTAGCCACCAGATCCGGCGCCCGCTCTCGGTCATCGGAAGCCCGCGTTTGTGGTACTTTCTCCCCGATGAGAGGGCGCGATGCGCTGCCTGTCTTTCTCTGAGGAGATTGATGTGGAAAGGTTTCGATGAGCTCGCCAGTTGCACAAGCACCAGTCACACAAGCATATTATGCTAATATTAACATAAGCAGCATTAATGAAGAGTGGAGCTCGCGGGGGGCTGATTGTGCTTTTCTGGTGCTGAGGCACGGCGGCGACAGCGATAGTGGGAATCGCACATGATCTGGCAAACGGGTTGGAGAAGGCTTGTCCTATCTTGGAAACCATAAACCAGTGCTGTGATTTCTTCGCCCTCTGAGATAGCTCGCTGCTGCTGCTGCATGCTCTCTCGCCGGGCACGCTCCAAAGAGTGTGTCCGTGCATGCGATCTTGCAGTTGCGGTCGCGCTGTTGCTGAGGCACGGTGGCGACTGCAATAATGGGAATCGCACATGATCTGGCGAACGGGTTGGAGACGGCTCGTCCTATCTCCACCCATGTTCACTAGATCTAGAGCTCGTTCTCGAGGCTTGGAAACCAGCGCTGCGGTTTCTTCGACCTCTGAGACAGCTCGCTGCAGCATCCATCTTTCTCTGAGGAGATTGATGTTGTTTGTGTGACTGAGTAGCATAAAGTTATATATATATATATATATATATATATATATATATATATATATATATATATATATATATATATATATATATAAAATTAAAAAAGACATGAGCGCTGCCGAGCCAACACGCGTTTATTACTTGTTTCATTTTTATGTGAGTTTTTTTTTTCTACACCAGACCGTGTTGACTAGTCTGGTTGCTGACTACATTTAATTCTAAGGAATAAAATGACATTTATCTGACTATGTGAAGTTAGATTTACAGGGGCTCTAGGGATGTGATTTCTTGTGTGAGAACACGTGTGTACCGCTCTTCCTCTGAGGAGGTTGAGGCGGTCAGGGGCTGCTGGGCAGAGCAGTTCCAACCGTGTTCCAGCCCCACGTGCCGGGGTGTCAATTTTGTTCCTCCGCAGACGCTAGAGTCAAAGTTGCGCTCCCAGGCTGAAGGCTTCTAGTGGAAAGCAGTTCTACGGACCGTTGTTTTCACTGGATAGCCTTCATCATAACGTCCTGACGCCTAGGCCTAGGACATTTTTAGGGCCAGCTCCCTCTGGGGAAGAGTGGTGTACACCGCATTACATGGTGCCTGTCTCTCCTCAGTGTCCTCAGGAGATCGTTCTGCCAACCCTGCCGGTGTTCCAGGGCGCAGTGATCTCCGGCGAGCGCTTCTCTCAGTTACCGCCCGGAAACGTAGCGGTGCTGAGAGGCTCGTTACCTCTACGGAGGTCTCTAGAGCAGCTAGTACGGTCGTCCCCTGCCGGTCCACCGCTTCAGGGCACCGAGCTAGTGGCTCTAGGCGCACCAGAGGCCAGTCTCACGAGACTGGTTCCCTTAGGAGGTCACATGGCGGTGTGGAAGCCCCTGCCAAGTGTACTTCAAGGGGTCCTGCCCCGAGCAGGCTCTGGTCTAGTCTTCCTAGCAGACGATGTGGGTCTGAGGACCGTCGTTTTTGGGAGACTTCAGCTATGAGAGTCCTGATGCTGTGGCTCAGGACCTCGGAGGGCAGGCCCCTCTGGGGAAGAGCGGTGTACACCGCATTACACGGTGCCCGTCTCTCCTCAGTGCCCTTAGGAGAATGATCTGCCAACCCTGCCGGTGTTCCAGGGCGCAGTGGTCTCCAGTGAGCGCTTCTCTCAGTTACCGCCCGGAAACGTAGCGGTGCTAAGAGGCTCGCGTCCTCCTGGGAGGTATCCAGAGCAGCTAGTTCGGCCGTCTCCTGCCGGTGCGCCGCTTCAGGGAACCAAGCTAATTGCTCTGATGCAACCAGAGATCAGTCTTGAGAGGCTGATTCCCTTAGTAGACTATATTGCAGCGTGAAAACTACTGCCAAATGTGTCTCAGTGGGTCCTGCACACTGTAGTAAAAGTCCACAGAATCCAGTTCTGGTGGGCCCCAAGCAGGCTTTGGTAATGGAACAGAAGTGGACTCTCTCTGAGGACGGAGACCATCGAGGTGGTCCCTACTTGGGTTGCAGAGTCCGGGTCCTAAAGCCGGTACTTCACTGTTCCGAGGAAGGAAGAGGTGTTGTGTCCTTTTCTAGATCTGTGCTTTTTGAACCTCTCAGTCAGGGGACTGAAGTTTAACACGCCTGCACAGGCCAAGTCCGAGGACTGGTGTGTCGTGATCTATCAAAAGATGCACTAATCGCCATCCTTCTTCAATGGAAGTTTCTGAGGTTTGCTTTTGGGGGCAAAAGCCTACCAATACGGATCTTCCACTGGCCTTGCACTTTCACCCCACACTTTTCACGACTTTCAATCGACCACATTGACGATTGGTTGATATCAGCTCAATCTGAGCAGGTGACGGTTCGGCACCAAGGTGTCGTTCTCGCTCACATGAAAGAGCTGGGGTTAAGACTTAACACCAAGAAAAGTGTGCTTTCTCTAGTTCAGAGAACCACTTATCTGGGCATGGTGTGGGATTCGACCACGATGCAGGTACTTATGTCACCTGCTCGGATCGAGTTGATCCTCACTGCAGTCGCGAGAGTGAGAGAAGGCCGGTCACTCACTGTCAAGCAGTCATGGAGATTGCTGGGTCTGATGGCAGCTGCGTCCAACGTAAATACTATTGGCCTGCTGTACATGAGACCCCCACAGTGGTGCCTCAAGACCAACGGGTTCTCCCTGTGGGGAAACCCAATTCGAATGCTAAAGGTCATGCGGCGCTGCCTACGTGCCTTGGATATGTGGAGGAAGTCTTGGTTCTTGTCCCGGGGCCCGGTGCTGGGAGCTCCTTGTCACCGTGTGATGCTAGCGACGAACGCGTCCCTCACCGGCTGGGGTGCGGTCATGAGTGGCCACACTGCCCGTGGTCTGTGGAGTGGTCGCCATCTGACATGGCACATCAACTGCCTGGAGATGCTGGCTGTGCTTCGTGCACTTCGTTATTTTCTCCCAGACCTAAGAGGTCACCATGTGTTGGTGTGCACCGACAACACAGCGGTAGTCTCATACATCAACCACCAAGGAGGTCTGCACTCACGCCGTTTATACAACTAGCGTACCAGATCCTTGTGTGGGCCCAGGACGAATTCCTCTCGCTCAGAGCAGTTCACATTCCTGGGCATCTTAATATGGGAGCAGACATCCTGTTGAGGCAGGGGCCGAGGCCCGGGGAATGGCAGCTTCACACTGAGGTGATGAAGCAGAGTTGGAGATGTTGGCCAGACTCGGGTGGATCTGTTTGCGACTCGAGAGACATCGCACTGTCCCTTCTGGCTTCCTCTGACTCATCCAGCTCCACTGGGGCTGGACGCCATAGTACAGACATGGCCGAGGCTTCATCTGTACCTTTTTCCCCCGATTGCTCTGCTCTCGGGAGTTCTGGAGAGAGTGCGCCGGGACGGAGTCCGGCTGCTGTTAGTAGCCCCATTCTGGACGGGCCGGGTATGGTTTCTGGGCCTGAATTCTCTTTTTGTCGGCACTCCATGGGAGGTTCCCTACAGGAGAGATCTCCTCTCGCAGGCGGAGGGTGCACCCCCGCATGGAGCTTAGAGGCTGTAAGTGTTGTCTCTGAGGAGGCACAACTCTTAGCTTCCGTTCTCTCAACCGAGGTTGTAAGAACGTTCTCCAATCCAGAGCTCCCTCAATGAGGAAACTGTATGCCTTGAAGTGGAAGCTTTTCACTTCTTGGTGCGGAGACCACCAGCTCGACCCAGTTAATTGCCGGGATGGTACAGTGTTGGAGTTCCTGCAGGCTCTCCACAGGGTTGACCCACTCCACCCTGAAGGTCTACGTGGCGGCCATGGTGGCCTACCGCGCCCCTCTCGGTGGCCAGTCAGTGGGCGGAAACCCTCTGGTTACATGTTTCCTCCATGGTGCGCTGAGGCTGAGGCCTCTGGCCAGAAGAAGCTTATGCTAAGCGGTGATCAGGATGTTATCATAAGCCTCGAGTCCTCTGATCTCCCCTCTCCTGGGGGTCAAGACTCACTCCTTCTGAAGTTTGGCCATTGGACGGGTTGTCCCCGAATTCTGTCAGGCTCCTTCTCTTGCTTTAGCTGTGCTCTTCCACACTAGGCAGAGATTTGAAAGTCTGGCCGCATGGGCATTCTCGTTCCCCATTCGTTCTCGACGCAGCTCGAGTTCCTGAAGAGGAACATCTAAGGTTACGTATGTAACCCTGGTTCCTTGAAGGAACGAGATGCTGCATCGCAGTACCACACTTCCGGCATCTCTGGCCGGCACTTGCTTCATCCTTTGAGGCTGATTACCAGCTTTGCCGCTCTTGCTTTTATGCTTCCTGGTCTCTGACGTCACCCTCCTATGACGTCTCGCCCTTCCATTGGACTGATTATGCACGTTATTCAGAGACGCCACGCTGGACGCGTTCCCCATTCGTTCTCGACACAGCATCTCGTTCCTTCGAGGAACCAGGGTTACATATGTAACCTTAGACGTTCTTTTTTTGTTGTCTTCACAAAATTGGATTTACGTAACGCTTATCATCAAACCTGATTCCTTGTCACATATTTTTGATCCATCCGAATGCCCGGTGACTCTCGATTGTATTTTACCTGAGAGAGTAGTCATCTAATCACTCATATGGGAGGTCGAGTCAAAGGTCAAGACGGCTTTGGAAGGGGTAACGCTTCCGCCCGGGTGCCCACCGAATCGATTGTTCGTTTCGGAGGAGTTACGGTCCGATATTATTCAGTGGGCTCACTGCTCCGATGTCGCTTGTCATCCATGAATAAGCCGTACTAAGTCCTTAGTAAAGCAATGATTCTGGTGGCCACTTATGGCTCGCGACATTCACGATTTAGTTTTGGCCTGCTCGGTTTTTGTGCCAGTGGTAAGACGTCTAACTGACCTCTGTTTGGGTCTGGATGGGCATTAGACCCGCCCTCTAATGGCATGATGGACATTTTGTTCATAGTGGACCGATTCTTGAAGGTGGCACATTTCATTCCCTTGCCCAAATTACCCTCAGCCAAGGAGACAGCGGTTACTGTAATTGATCACATCTTTCGGTTACATGGCCTCCCAATGGGCATGGTTTCTGACATGGTATCCCAATTTGTTTCCAAATTTTGGAGGGAATTTTGTAAATTATTGGGAGCGACGGTTAGTCTGTCTTCGGGTTATCATCCGTAGAGCAACGGTCAGTCCGAGCGGGCCAACCAACATTTGGAGAGAACGTTGCGATGTTTGGTCTCCAAGAATCCTTCATCCTGGAGTCAACAACTCTCTATGTTTGAGTACGCTCATAACTCGCTACCAGTGTCATCCACGGGCCTCTCCCCGTTTGAGTGCAGCATAGGTTACCAGCCACCAGTTTTTCCTAGTCTGGAATCTAAAGTAGCGGTCCCCTCTGCCCACGCTTTTGTCCAGAGGTGCCACCGCACGTGGACCAGAGCCCGCGAGACTCTGCTCCAGGTGAGGGCACGCACCAAGGCCGATCGCCACCGGTCTAAGCCTCCCGTATAAGTCGTGGGTCAAAAAGTGTGGCTTTCTGCCAACAACATTCCACTCGGTTCCGTTTCTAATAAGTTAGCTCCTAGATTTATTGGCCCGTTTCCTGTCATCAAGATCATTAGTCCGATGACAGTCCACCTTAACCCTCTGGAGTCGATTAACACGGATACGCGTTATGAGTCATTTTCTCCAGATAACCCCGAAAAGAACTTAAATTACACTTTGAGTTTTAATCGTACAGATAGGAGCAATACATCAATCGAATCTGTAAAGGGTCTACTTTTTTTTGGATGCAGACATAATAACAACAAAACTTTGTGCACTTTTAAAATAAAGATAACAAACAAGGTGTGCTTTCTGCAGCATTTCTCTGCGCTGATCTTCATTTACAAACACGTAATTAAAATGAACTGTAACTCCTTGAAAACTCAATGAAGAGACATGAAACAGATATCTATAGAAAGCTTGACATGTCTACTTTTAAACTAAACAGTGCCGCCGAAAACAAATATTCTGTGATAAAGTTATCCATATGAAAACGTGATGTCCGTTTTTCACGTCTCCCTTCATTATATCTAATGTGAACACGCCCACGCGCTATTCAGATTCAAACTGAAGCGTGCGGCTTAAATACGCCCATAACAGAAGAAAAAGCAGCCAGACTGTTCTTCAAGTTTTTTTATTTTACTTCGCGATAAGAGGAATAAGACATAATTCACTTGTACTAGTTTTCACATAACGTGTAAACATTTTACTATTAAGACTTTTTCCTAACTATAATTCCTGACTAAATGTATAATCAAGTGAAACATTATGAAGTTTCAATAACTATACACAATACTATACCATTCAAAAGCTCTTTTCAACATTAATAATAATGATGATAATAATAACAATAAATGTTTTTTGTAGAAAATAAGATTGTTAAAAGGATTTCTGAAGGATTGTGTGACTGGAGTAATGATGCCAAAAAATTAGTTTGAAAGTCTGCTTTGATTGTTCTAATTAACTGTTTAACTGCTCCCCCAAGTGGATATTAAATTATGTTGTGGGATAATTAAATATATTCTAAATAAACTACAAACATAAAATTATATAGATTTATTTTGTTCTCACATTCTTTCTTGTAACTCTTCCCTCTCAGTGACACACAGATGACTGAAAGGTTCATTATGCAGCTCATTATGCAGGCCTTTGTCTTCTCAGGTGTAAATCACAATGATATTCATGATAGTTGACGCCTACTCGCATATGGCTTTTACCAACAAAAAGTGTCTTAGAAAATTTAAATCAATATACTGTTTTCTGTAAGTGAGTAAACAAGATGATTTTCACATAATTTAGAAAGGAAAAATTCTAGGCTACAAGCTCCAGTTCTCAAAAATCCCGGGAACCATTGTTCTTTATGTGTTTTATGGCCTTATTCAAGTGATTTAACATTTTTAGTTTTTCACTAACCACGCATAACATTTTTTTCTCAAAAACACAATCATGTACATACATGCATTTCACATATTATTATAGCCCAGTTTGTGCTGATTACAGTGAGATTAGACTTTACCCATTTATATATTTATAAGAAACTGAAAATGCACAAATGTCAGGGCATGACAAAACTTCTCCATGCCCCAAAAATACCCTTAGACTCCAGAGGGTTAAACTACCTCCGGCGTACAGGAGGATTCATCCCGCCTTCCATGTGTCCAAGATTAAACCTGTGTTTTATTCCAGCCTGATCTCACAATCAAAACGTACATATTTAGACGTAAATTAAAACTGTCCAATACGTATGTGCCTTTACGTATTTACAGTTTCGTTTACGTATTATCTGGACGTAATTACAGGTTCGATACGTATCTAAATTTACGTAAAAACAACCTCAAATACGTACAGATAGAACGTGTTCTCAGAATGTTAAAAGAATAAAACATAAAACACAATTTTAGCAAAAATATAACATTAAAACGCTATTTTGAGCCACTAACGTTAATCCTACACCTACCCCTAAACCTACCCATAACCATTTCTTAAAATACCATAACGTTACTGTTATAAATAAACAAATAACAGACAAACAAACATAACGTTAATCTTTTTTTTTTTTTGCGAAAATATCAAAAGTGGTACCAAAAGTAGATCAAATGATAATGAGTTCCAGTCGCAGTCCTCTATGGAGGTAATAGTTTTTATAGGGTACAGAGCAGCATTTAATTTATTTATCCGTGAAATTATGTATCTGTCTACTCTCCATGAAGGCGCACTGGCGCAGTACTGATTTCAAATGTCTACCAACTGAAACAAGGCATGTCGCAATCTGTGACGAATTATGTGAGAACCAATGAGCGTTTGATATCAGTGCCGTAAACCATGTCGTAACGTTTCTCGAGGGTGGTGGCGCTATTTTCAAATTCGAATCATAACGAGCGTGGGCTTTGACTGTGACGGTCGCTGTTGCTGAGAATGAAGATGAAGATCGATTGATAAAGTGATGAATTTGGATATGTTCCTTGCAAAAATCTGGATTCTAAAGATATGGAGTACAGCAAACAAATAAAATGGATGTGATTTGTAATTTTATGCTGTGCTTTTGTGTATCTTTGGTTGTATTGTCAGTCATTGGATATTACAAAATGGTTAAACAATTACATAAATTGTATTAATTTTAAGGTTTCAAAGTGTAGTCTCGTTTCGTTTAACATTATGTAATCCCCCGAAACGAGTTTGCAGCATGCACAGAAATGTTATATAAGTAGATGAGTAAACTGCTTTCAATAGATCCAATAGAAACATGTATTGACATGGCCATTAAATACAACAGATTTAAATCATTAAAGCCGCGATTTTAATATTAATACATGGGAATTCATATAAATTCACACGTTACGTTAGATTATTTACGTTTTTTTAGCTGCTAACACGTAAATATTTGTACGTTTTACTGCTATAAATACGTCAAAGTTGTACGTTTTTATGTGCATGAAAACGAGAGTAAATGTACGTGTGGTAGAACCACATTTAACGTAAAAATGCTCACGTATTCTCATGAGATCACGTTGTTTATTCTCATATTAATTTTTTTCTTAGTTGTCAGTTATAATCATCAAAATTAAAAGAAATAAAAATTTGAAATATATCATATATATATTTTTGAATGGAATTAGAGAAATAAATCAACTTCTTGATGATATTCTAATTATATGACCAGCACCTGTATATTTATTTATTTATTTTTTAGAAGCCCTGTTTTGAAACTATTGACCGATTGTGCAAAGACTCAGTTAGCACATGCCATTTGCAAATAAACTAAAGACCTTTGAGTTTTACATATCAGTGTTTACCAAGTCTACCCTGCAACATCCATTAAATGACATCCAACTTTTAAAGTTAAAAACAACATTTTATTTTTCATTGTGAGATAAGGAGGATCAACAGAGAGGATTCAGGGTGCCTTGTCTCCAAAAATTTTATTGATGAGGGTCATAAAAGCCATCTGTTCTTGACACCTGTTTGTACACCCCCCTCCCCTCCCTGTACAGCCAGTGACCTTAATATGAACTTATGAACCAAGGAGGAATTTCGGAGGGGGGAGAAGTTGTGGGAAGCTATGTGCTTTTTTTAAACTTTGAAAAGGACGAAATCATGAAAATGGTGTAAGGGATGATTTTATTAAGGTTTTAAATAAACAGTGTATTTCAAGAAAAAGGTTATAAACACATAGCAGCAATGGAAACAATGTAATGATCGTTTTCGTAGTTGGAAAAGTGTAACAACGTTGTTAAAGTTGTTACAAATGAAATAAAACTAGTTTACTGGTTATTTATCTGATACAACCAAACGAGTCAAAACTATCAGATATGTTTTTGTTAAGCAATACGTGAAAAAGATGTGAGAGCTTGTAGCATTACAATTTAAAAATGGTGTTTTGTTACCAGTTAGAAAATAAAGAAAACTAGGTAATAGAGTTTTAGCATTTGTACCTTACCTCAAACTGAAAAAAAGAAACGAATGTAAAGCAGCGATACAAACCAAGAAAGTAGGCGTTTGTCACGTCGGGTGAAAAGTTAAAACAAAAGAAAAAAGATGGTAGACATTACGCGGATCTAAAATAAAATACACCAGACCCCGTCTTTAAAACACCAGCCAAAGATACTTGTCAAAACTATGTTGTACTTTACCACTAACTAAAATTTTACTGACAAGAGTTAAACAAAAAAAAAAAAAAGATCTCACAGCAAAGTGTTATGACATCTCCGGTAACGTTAGCTCGACTCAAACAAAAAAAAAAGAGGCGAACGTAAAGCAATGTTATAAACCAAGAAAGTAGGTGTTTGTCACGTCGGGTGAAAAGTTAAAACAAAAGAAAAAAATAGGTAACTTAGGCATTTACGCGGATCTAAAAGAAAATACATCAGACAAGATACTTGTCAAATCTATGCAGTACTTTACCACTAACTACAATTTTAAAAAGCGAGACTGTTAGACGAAAGAAAAAAAAAGATCCTCCGGCAGAGTTGTGAAGCGTCCGTAAAACAACCTACCACCAGCGCAAACACAGTTAGAATGAGGCTCGGGAATGCTCCGGAAAAAAAACCACGCCTCCAGCGCTAGAGAGGGCAGGGCAGGAGGCGTGATAGTAGCATTAAATAGATTTAAACATTACAATAATAAAACTAAGTAGTTTTTAATAAATAGACATCAGTCCTTAATTAGTGAAAACTTTATATCCGTTTAAACATATGGTCAATTTTTACTTTTTAAATGATGTAGACCTATACGATTTTTATTTATTTTTAGGCTAGTCTTAAAAAAAAAAAAAAAAAAACATAGTTGAAAAAGCGTTATTTGTTTTTAATGTGTTACGTTAATTACTTTAATCTATGACTATATATCTCCGTCGATATATTTTTTATATTTGTCAAGCTTAATTTCTCAAACTATGTCAATTAACACACACACACACACACACACACACTTTCCTTCTGTCAAGCTTGTGTCGCGTTATCTAGTAAATAAACCAGACGTCATCTCGGTCATCTCAAGCACCGAAACCCGAATGTGTCAGTGTCTGTGTGATTACAGGCGTCTACATATCAGTTAGACATCAAGCGGTTGTAAAAACATCTAACAGGTTTTGAAATGCTTGTAACTGGCTTGTGAAACTAACTAATTTCAAAGGGTGTTTTATATATATATATATATATATATATATATAGGATTTTTATTTTAATTACATTTATCATTTTTATTCACAAGGTGATTTTTAAACACAAATGCACACAGGTCATATAAACAAGTGTAGTCTACCTTGCTTTTTTCAAGCCTCAATACACACACACACGCACACGCACACATACTTTCCTTCCCCCATGCTTATTCTGTGAAACATTTCTATAGCCACATCTTTATTTAACAAAATCTAAAATGAGATCTGATTTATTGCTATATTAAATGCTTCTGTAAGTTGTAATCTTTCGTTGTCATATATTTTACATTTTATTAAAATAGGTTCAACTGTTTCACAATATCACATTTAACACAAAGTCCAGACACATGTATTTCATCTTATAAATAATGACTGATTAAGTGCAATGTGTCCAATTCTATGGCGAGATCTTCTCTTCTATTCCCAAAAATTCTCCTTTCATTTCCAACTGGTCTTTGAATATTATATAAATGCTGGCATTTATTCTAACCAACCCATTTAATTTGACACGTATCTTTTTATTTTTATTTATTTTTAATTAGACCTTTTATTTCTAATTTACTCATTGGAGTATTAAATAAGATGTCTGACATTTTAATGGTCCACTTTTATCTGGTCCACTACTTTCATCAACTATATGTGTGGGTATCCATACAAAATAAATCTTTGTTATTGCTTGTATTCTGAACAAACTCTGTAAAATGCCTGACAAAATGCTTTGTCTAGTAGAAGCTTCACCACTCTTTAAACTTGATAGTACTGAAAATGAGTCTGAACATATGACTACTTTAGGTATATTAATGTGTTCAACCCCACTGAAGAGCCAAAAATATGACAATCATTTCTGTAGTATAAACGGATGGATGATTAGATGTACTTTCTGGTATTCTATGCTCTTTATTTTTAATCTAAACAAAAGACCTTGATGTTTTATTTTATTTTAATAAGCCACTCACACTTACTTTAGTAGCCTTAATCATTGAATATGTCTTTTATTTTGTTCATATTAACTTCTGGCACAAAATTCTACATTCATAAATGTATGTTTTTCAAAATTCCCCCCACGTTTAGTGGCGTTTAAAGAGGAATTTGTGATGTATTTGGGGACGTTAAAAGGCATGAAAAGTCTCAAAGCAAGACTTTTGTATTCTTCATTAGAGGACTTTGGTTTCTTAATGTGAAATCTGTTACCCCCCACTACATTTTCTTTATCATTATATTTTTCTTTTTTCTTAAGTGTTGTTTTATTTATTTTACATTTATTTTGTTTTATGATGTACAGAGTGTGAACAAAAATTGAGTGTAATCTCAGACCGTATTTGTAAATCTACCAGTAATGTACGTCTTTATGTTTTTAATGTTTAAAGCATCGAATAAAAAATAAAAAAACACACACTAACACTTCCCCAACCACCCTAATAACGTTGGTCGCAAAGGTTTAAATGTATGTTAAAAGAATTAAACAAAGTAATGTTTTTAATAACAACACATCAGTTCTCATTCGATGAAAACCTTCTACCTGGTTTTAATATTAGACCGATGTTTTTACTTTAAAATTAGGTTAACCTATACGATTTAATTTTTTCATCTCAACAAAATTCCTTGTTGGAAAAAAGTGTTGTTTTATTTAATTTTAATAAGTCACTCACACATACTTTAGTAGTCTAAACCCTTGAATACGTCTTTTATGTTGTCAATATTAACTATCATTGCTATATCGTTGCTATATCAATTAAAACATGCGTTTAGGCAAACACAAATATTAAACAGGAATGAATGTGAAATGTCAAGATGGGCTTTTCTTGCCAAAGAAACTTTTACAACATTACAGGAAAGGCTAAATATTTCATCTCTAGTAGTGCGTAGAAACGCGTCTGGTGTCTGGCATCTGGCATCTGATGTCTTTGTGTTTATTGTTACGACCATGTCAGCGAAGATTGTAAAACATCTAAAGGTTTTTGGAGCGGGGTTTGCAACTCAACTGTAATCTAGGTTCTGGTGTTGTAAATGGTGTGCTGCTGGTCAGCTAAAGTAAAAAAATTGTTTGTGTATTCCGTGATCAAAGGGTGACAATTTCGACTTTATGACTTGGGATCGCAAGGTTAGCTGAAAGTTCATTTACTGGTCAAAAGGATGTGAAATCTTTTAACAAGTCAGACCATAGAAAAATGTAGTTTAATTAAAATTAATTTAGTTTTGTTTTAGTTACATTTATAATTTTTATTAACCCATAGATCTTTCAACCTCAACATAGACGTACTGAGAATGCAAACAAGTACACAAACACAACCATACAATCATAAACAAACAAACACACACACACACACACAGAGATACAAATGTAGACATACAGAAAACATGAACATGTAACCAAACAAATACAAATATACACTCAAACAGGTACATAAATACACAAACAAACAAACAAAATAGGTCACAACACGAAAATACCTATATTAGATTGAAAATGAGTTGTCATAAGTTTTCTTTGAAACCAAAAGTGTTTGTTGCGACAAATGTCTCACAGAACTTTATACAATAGATTAGATGGCCTTTATCACTTTCCAAATGGTGTTGTTAACCATGCTGTTTTTTTTAAATAGTTTAAAAAGTATTATTTTTTAGCTTTCATGTAGGATTCATGTCAGCACTCAAATGTTTTTAGCAAGAGTCCAGAGACAGATGAAAATAGATGCGTGAAGAAAAAAATGTAAGAGTTTTTTAATAGTAGAATAGACTAATTGGTTTAGATTGTTTAAAACAACTGAGTTTATGCATTTCTCTTGAATGTGTGTACGGTAACTGTTGCATACATGAAGCAGAAGAAATACATAAACGCATTGTGGTTGATGTTAAACAATAAAAAATATATTATTTATATATCATAACTTACTTTCTTTTCAAAACACAATAAACATTCTTATGACTTTTTAACTGCGAACAACCGGTTTGGTTGGAAAATAAAAAATAAATAAAAACATATTATGTTTCTTAGTTAGAATGCTTATAGTTTGTAGTAAAATCACATATATAAGCTAAAACATTTTTCTTTCAAACCACGCGGTTTTCACACACATTCCTCACAAAACTGCCAACAAAGACCTTAAGTTTTTGTTTTAACGTTTAGCTGTAACTGAGACCTTGGGGGGAATTATTTTACGCACAGTTTTGGGGAAGTTACTATGAACTTTGCAATAGGTTATAGATCACAAATGAACCTATTTAAAATCTAAAAGGTTGCGCAACTATATAAATTTCTTTAAAAAAAGTAATGTAACTGATAACATTTGATTACATGTTTATGACTTGTAATGTTTTTAACCGTTAATCCTTTGAAACATGTAAACAGGACGGGTTAACATTAGAGCGCTCAACAGCTAATGACCGTCAGACTTTTCAAAATCCTTCATCCCTTAAATTAGGATTGTGATCGTGATTTCATTTTAAAGCACAACCACCACAAAATCAGATTTGCTTGGAGATTAAATACATAGAGTAGTTAGAGTTAGTTAAGGGGGTTTACGAAATATATCAATTAAATCTGTACATGTGTGAAAAAATATTCAGATGTAACATTTTCATAATTAACCGCAATTTAATTATTTTTTCTGTGACTGTAACTGATTACATTTTATTTTTGTAATCAAATGATATAATTTAGCTATATGTAACTAGTTGACCCTAACACTGCTTATGCATTCTGACAATAATAGATTGTGAAAGTGTTCATTATCCTCTTTAACTTTAAAAATGCGGACAGTGTCGCTTAACACTAGCTTGGCAAACAAGGGTTTGCTCTTAAAACAACCACCAGACCCCGACTTGAAAGCACTGTAACAAGTATAGCCATTGCAGAAATTTATTATAGAGATGCAGTAAGATAAATTCTGGATGCACGATTGACCGACTTATGACATGTTTACCATATTATTACAAGGCACTGCTTACCTAGTTTTATAATGAAATATGTCTGTAAAAATAAACAAACATACACACAATCTCCAGAACGGGGTCTGATGATGGGGGTTCATCACTTCATGATGAAGACAGACAGGATATTCAGACCACAGCAGCAGGACACGATTGTCTTTTTCAAAAGATAAAGACAATTATTTGGTTTCAGGACACACAAATCCTAATGGTTCACAAGATAACATAACAACGGTTGCTCCATTACAGCATAGCCAACCCTATTTTAGCCTGTTTTAGCACATGTACAGTATATCGTATTATTCTTGAATATAGTCGTTTAGTCTAAATATGTGTTAACAGTTATTTATTGTTATTATATGTATTATATATTTTTGTTTTACAAAGGGGTTCAATTTAATACATTTAACTAATACCTCATTCAAGCTATGTAGATCTTCAGGTCAGGGAACTACAATACCCATCATACACCTTTGCAAAGATTTCTACACTGTTTGTGAAGTATACGCTCCTTCCATGTTGTGATGTTACAAATCTCTTTTTTGTGATCTGTGATGCAAAGTCCGATTCACTTCTGAATATGATTCATTTGGACAGTTTGGTTCAATGAACCGATTCATAGGGCCCTTAAGTCATTTTCGCAGTTATGTCAGTACACATTTTTCTTTCTTCTAACAACTCAAGAGTCATTTTATTTCCGTGAATCATCTAAATAAATGTATTGTGTGAACACATATTGGTGATCATTATCATCTGTTCATTTAAGTTAATGCTGAATCATCTAAATAAAGTTAACTGTGTGAACACATATTGGTGGTTATTGTATTTTGCTCATTCAAGTTAGTGATGTTTGTGTTCGCAGTTTTAGGCACAGTGCCTCTGTCATTTGTTTAGCTTAAACATCGGTTTTTAGTCAGTTACAAAGGTGTCAGGCATTACATTTTTGTATTTTTAACTAACCTAATTATGACAGAGTTACAGGTTTCAGGTGTTTTTGGTGAGTGTAAGCGGTGAAAACTTAAATGTGACCGCCGAGTAACGTTAGCTACTCAAACGAAGACAAATTGTGTAAGTGTTCATTAAGATGCCGAAATGAAAATAAGCGTACAAATATTCATAATGACAATAAGTACAATATACCCTAAAGACACAATAGCCCCTGCTAAGTACACCTAAAATTTGTTAGAGTGGTGAGATATTTACGTTTACCTTTATTCATTTAGCAGACGCTTTTATCCAAAGCGACTTACAGATGAGGACGGTGGAAGCAATCAAAACAACAAAAAGAGCAATGATATATAAGTGTTATAACAAGTCTCAGTTAGGTTAACACAGTACACGAAGCATGGGCTTTTATATAATATAATAAATAAAAAGAAAACAGATTGAATAAAAAAGAATAGAGCAAGTTAGAGAACTTTACACACACACACACACACACATATAAATAGATATAAACCGCAATGTTTTTCATAGCGTTACACTTTGAAACCAGAACGATATGTTTCCATGATTTTGTTAGCTCTTTCTGTTTGAATCTGTTTACCGTAGTTTTCACCATCCTAATTGCAATGGTTTGGTCTTGCACTTAGGGCCTATAGGACTCGTTTTTGGTCTCGTGTAAGTGGGTCTCTTTGTTCATACAAAGCAATATTTCTGTGAATTTGGGTATTAAAATATTGCTTTAAACATCGTCTTCATTCGAGACGTTTACTTAACATCATTATATTATCCTAGTTTAACGTGTGTGTTAATTGACATAGCTTGAGAAATTAAAAAAATTTATCGACGGAGATAGTCTAAATTTAGACTAGTCATAGATTAAAGTAATTAACTTAACACATTAAAAACAAATAACGCTTTTTCAACTATTTTTTTTTTTTTTTTTTTAAGACTAGCCTAAAAGTAAATAAAAATCGTATATCGTATATAATCGTATATATCTTGTCTGATGTATTTTCTTTTAGATCCGCGTAAATGCCTAAGTTACCTATTTTTTTCTTTTGTTTTAACTTTTCACCCGACGTGACAAACACATACTTTCTTGGTTTATAACATTGCTTTACGTTCGCCTCTTTTTTTTTTTGTTTGAGTCGAGCTAACGTTACCGGAGACGTCATAACACTTTGCTGTGAGATCTTTTTTTTTCTTTTGTTTAACTCTTGTCAGTAAAATACATTGTTTCCATTGCTGCTATGTGTTTATAACCTTTTTCTTGAAATACACTGTTAAAAAAAAATCATCCCTTACACCATTTTCATGATTTCGTCCTTTTCAAAGTTTAAAAAAGCACATAGCCTCCTAGAGACAAGGCACCCTGGATCCTCTCTATCAACAGTTCATCTAGGAAACAATTTAAGGAAAGACAAATAGGTGTCAAACTCCTTACCAGTCTTCTGTCTTATATTTATCAGATCACAATAAAATGGCAGTTACAGATATTTTGCAACGCTTGTACTATTGAATTGTTTGAAGGCTTGAAAGTGTTGTGGATCTTCTCTTGTCTCATTTATTTCTAATGGGACAGATTCATTCATTACATAATGTTCTTGAATCAATCACATAATTCACATGAAACCAGTTAAAAAAATCTAACAGGTTTAAACTATAAACAAGGCAATTCATTTGAAACCTGCACTTTGCTTCCTGTTCATACAGTATGTTACATACATTTGACTCAAGAAGTTTGACTTCTCTAAGGTAATTTCTTTGGTGTGTCCAAATGACAAACATGAGTTGCTGCATCAGATAGTATTTATTTATTATTCAATTATTTATTTATTTTATGAGTTATTTTTAACAGGAAATATTGATTGTGCACAGAGAGGTCTGGTGTAAGAAAGTCATCTTTTTGACATTGGTAAATTATTAACTTGTTGATCTCCAAGCAAGCAAGAGTTTCAGAGGCAGAAAAAAATGGAGTCCAATACCAGTGAACTGAGCTCAAAATGAGAGTTCCTGTAAAACTCCTCACCTTTAGCTTTTGGTTGTTTTTCTTAAACTATTCCAAATGTCAAGGCAAGTAATTTGTTATTGCTGTTGTTGTGGTTTTTAATTATATGAATGTCTTTTTTATTAAGATTTTACTAACTTTAATGTAAATGTAATATGCAGTTTTCAAAACATTTATCTGACCTTATGTAGCTTTAAAGAGTGTTAAATAGTTGTGTGTGTACTTCAGCATTTAATAGAAAAAGAGTAACATTATTGTGTCTGTTCTTCTCAGAATGTCTTCGAGAGGACATTAAATATGAAAACATAGAGATAGCTGAGAAAGCTTCATACGCTGATGGTGACACAGTGAGAGTGAGTTGCATGACAGGTTATATCGGCTTGTATAAATTAAAGTGTGAAAAAGGAGAATGGAAGACATCCATTGGGCGACCGTGTGCAAGTAAGAAAATTATCAATACAATGGCTGTGTAATTGTTTGGGTTATGAAATCAGTGTAATCATGTAAAGAAAAACTTTTGATTTCTGCAGAGAAGAAATGTAGTAATCCAGGTGACATAGGAAATGGTGATTTTAAACTGACAGAGGGGACGGAGTTTGCTTTTGGAGCAACAGTGGTCTACACTTGTAAGAAAAGGTAAAAGTGCTTTATGCTTTTTTTAATTCTCTTTTTTATTTTAGGAAATGTATACTATCCTCCTCAGTTTGAAACTCCTGTACTTGTAAAACATTGTGTTCACAGATATGAAATGACAAGCAGAATCTTAGCTGCACAGCTCAAGGATGGGACAATACTCTTCCTGTTTGTGAGGGTACGATTTCTTGAAAGTCCCTGTTTTTCCTTTTTATTTATTCCCATTTAATTTATTTCTGGCATAGAAGAATGACTCATAAGCTAGAAGAGAATTACATTGATTTATTTATTTTTGAGTGATTGGTTTGTTGGTTCATTTATTTTCATATTCATATATTGTCTAGCTGTAAAATGTCCAGCCATTCGCACAGATGGGGATGTGACTGGCAACACAGAGAAGGGACATTATGGTGATGTTATTCACTTTGAGTGTGTATCAATAATGTGTTATTGTTTGTGATGTACACTTGATTAAGATGTTTTATGGACGTTCATGTCTGACTGGACCGATCTAGAACTTTTGTCAAGATGTGTTAAACCTCAAGACATAATTGATTGCCTTTCACGATGTTACACAGTGGGTGTGTGGTTATTTTATATGCAGGCTTATATATACATACACTTAAACCATGCAGCAACGCATTTAAAAATCCAGAAGACAACGACGTCCAGAAATCGATGCATTTAGACGTCCAGAAGACGACACATTTAGACGTCCAGGGACGTGCAGAAAAGACGTTCAGTTCACGTCCAGAAGACGTCAAAGACGTCGGTTCAACTTTCATTTTGGAACTATTTTTCAACCATGACGGGACGTGTCGGTCTTCAAAAGACGTCCGAATGTTTGCTGTTTAGTTGTACAGCTTTCATATATAATTAAATGGATAATAAACTTAGTCCTTTTTCTCTTTTATTTTTCTCTTGAGACGATTTTACATACGCAAAATATTACAGTATTTGCCTGTCGTGATTACATTCAATGTCGTCAGCAGCCACCTAGTGGATTTACCAGGTCACAACCGTCACAACACACTTCAGGTCATTTATATAGCAGAGTAGCAGACCACAAAAGACAAAAAACTAATCAACAATGAAGGGAAATACCCAGAATTGCAACCAACCATAGATTCCCTTACAAAAAAATCCTGCAGGAATCCTACAGACCACATACCTGCATATTCCTACAGGATCCCGCAGGATTTTCGTGACCATTTTCCTGTAGGTCTCCTACAGAATCCTACAGGAAACATGCAGGAATCCTACAGGAATCATGTAGGAATCCTACAGGAAACATGCAGGAATCCTACAGGAATCCTACAGGAAACATGCAGGAATCCTACAGAATCCTATAGGAATCATGTAGGAATCCTACAGGAATCATGTAGGAATCCTACAGGAATCCTACAGGAAACATGCAGGAATCCTACAGGAATCCTACAGGAAACATGCAGGAATCCTACAGAATCCTACAGGAATCCTACAGGAAACATGCAGGAATCCTACAGAATCCTACAGAATCCTACAGGAATCCTACAGGAAACATGCAGGAATCCTACAGAATCCTACAGGAAACATGTAGGAATCCTACAGAATCCTACAGGAATCCTACAGGAAACATGCAGGAATCCTACAGGAATCCTACAGGAAACATGTAGGAATCCTACAGAATCCTACAGGAATCCTACAGGAAACATGCAGGAATCCTACAGAATCCTACAGGAATTCTACAGGAAACATGTAGGAATCCTACAGAATCCTACAGGAAACATGCAGGAATCCTACAGGAAACATGCAGGAATCCTACAGAATCCTACAGGAAACATGCAGGAATCCTACAGAATCCTACAGGAAACATGCAGGAATCCTACAGAATCCTACAGGAAACATGCAGGAATCCTACAGAATCCTACAGGAATTCTACAGGAAACATGTAGGAATCCTACAGAATCCTACAGGAAACATGCAGGAATCCTACAGGAAACATGCAGGAATCCTACAGAATCCTACAGGAAACATGCAGGAATCCTACAGGAATACTAAAGGAAATCGAAAGCATTAGCATTATTGTTCAATTCCTATAGGATGTCTGCAGAAATCTAAATTAATTATTATTTATATTCATCATGTTGGACTGAAGGGATATTCAGGGCCTCCTGTATAACAAAACACTTTTTATTATATTATATTTAAATTTTAAATATCAACAAAAAGTAAAAAAAGACTTCAGAAAATGTTAATTATGAATTATTTATTAGTCAAAAGAGCTTGAAGTGTGAAGAAAATGAACACTCTGAACAGAACATAGCCCATCTTTCTTCCGAAACCAATATCACTGGACTCTGGGAAAAAAAAAAGAGAGAGACATTTTTGCTTTAACTTAGTTAATAAAATATGCATAAATATAAATATAATTACATGCATATGTTATACTGAATTTCCCCTCACCTCTTATGTGCTTCACCACTCAGTGTTGCAGCGTAACATTGTCCTTATATTGCCTGAGAAATATGAGTATACACTATATATATATATATATATATATATATATATATATATATATATATATATATATATATATATATGTATATATATATGTATATATATATATATATATATATATATATATATATATATATATATATTTATTTATATATATATACAGACCACATGCAGGTATATAGGTATAAAGGTATATATATATATATATATATATATATATATATATATATATATATATATATATGCTGAAATATAAGGTACTGTAGTTATAAGAACTGTAAATGATCATCTTGCAGATTAGTTGATGTGAAACAAAATGTCTAATGAATAACACTTAAAATTTTCTAAATTATAATAGAAAGTAAAACCTGCTAAGGAGTTTATGTTCATCGTTCATTTTTTCTCGTAAAGCAGCCCGAAGAAACTTTCGTGGAGTTGCTGGAAATTTCTTCGAAACAGTGTCTGAAAGAGAAATGTAAATAAACTGTGGTGTCAGATACTTGTTTTGAGAGCATATATACTTAAAAACCTTTAACACCTTTATACCTATAATAAGATCCACTTTTGTGGGGTCCAGAGGGGGCTTGGCTTGTGAATGTTGACATTTCCAATTTTTCCAGAAAGGCTGTGGGTAGCTAACATGCTCCTTCCAAAAACAGCCACGGCTAAATCCTTAATCATGGCTGACCATGATGTGCCCCCTCTACCGCATGCTTGGAATGTATCCTTTGCAATGCTTAGTTTTTTGTGGATTTCAATCTGTGCAATAAACATTAAATAATAAATTGAATAGGCCATATTTTTTTTATCTGCATTTTACAAAATCCTTATGTTTTCCTAAATCTTATCATATGGTGTGAAAAAAAAAATAGTATTCTCACATGGTCCAGTCCAGAAGAGCTAAGATGTGAAGAGCTGGCTGGTTGAAGGGCAGCGCTGCAAGCTGCACTTGTTACGGAGGTTTGCACAGCATGCTTGTTTCCACTGCTTTTAGGCAGCATCTCTGGAAATCTGTTAATAATCTCTATATAAAAAGCAATGTTTAAATTAACTCATTTATTCATATAGCAAAAAATCTATAACCATGTAAATCAATAGCCTACCATTTTGCAGTTTAAAGTTCAGGGCCTTTAGTTGCTTATTCTCTGCTCTCAAGGCCTTGATTTCATTTCTCATGTCATTTAATGTGTGATTTTCTTGTTTTTTTTTTCTTCTATTTTTTAAGCAACAGTGTGTCATTTTGTGCTTTCTCCACCTAAGTTGAGAGACAAAATTAAAGTCACGGAACAACAAAAACAAATGCATTGTAGGGCTGTGACGGTGGCTGATTTTTACCACCGCGGTAGTCATGGACCAACAACCGCCGGTGGCGCGGTGTTTGAAAAAAAAAAGAAGAAAAAAAAAACACACACACACACACACACACACATATATATATATATATATATATATATATATATATATATATATATATATATATATATATATACGTATAAATATATTAGTGTCAAAATTTGCTCGTTAACGAAGGCGATACTTTTTTTCCAGTTTAACGTATTCAAATTATTTTACGTAGGGGCGGGGATGGCCACCCACTCACAACTGCTGCTTCCGTCACTTTTTCTCAAGACAAGAAGTGAATTTATTCAGTCGCAGAATGACTGAACAGGAGACATTTCAGACACGCGCTCCACTTCACTTTATTATCAGGTGCAAGTTAAGCGAGCGCGGACGGTCCTGTGCTCAAAGGCTGCGCGCGCTTCCTTTGTGCGTATCCTTTCATATCAAACTGCGAAATAAACTATGTGCAAGCAGTGTCGTGGTCAGTTAATTCATGGAATTACCAAAAAAGGTGATTAAAGCTGACTTAAACTGTGCATGCATGTAATATATTTTATATATATTATATACAGGATATATTTATATGTATGCACGTCTAGAAATCAGCCCAGCACTGTCTCACTCCTCCAACACATCCTATTTAACTCGTCAGTTAGTGTTTATTTGAGCACTTCTGTCAGTGAACGCCACCTGCAAAACACTAAAATAAATATCAAAGAAATAATTCAGTTAAACAAGAAAGTAGCCTAAATAAGAAAGTTAAATACCCCCTATCTAACGGACGCGAGCGACGCAGCGCGACAAAATACTCATTATAATCAGTGATGCTACACTGGATGTAGCACAACATGACATGATAAATCCCCGTCCGGTCTGTGATGTAGGCTACTGACACTGAGTTCAAATGCCCTGTATAGACACTAGACAGACTAAACCTGTCGCAACGCGGTTGTGTTGCGTCCGGTTTACTTTTCCGCCACCAAGCAAGCTCAATAACTAACTCTTCATCTGAACGCGCTCTCTTTGAAATAGGAATCGTTGCCATATTTCTTGTTACCATCGTTTATTCATCGCTGTCTCGTTTGTATTTGGCCAGTTTGGAGAAAGCCTCACCAAACCTGACCAGCCAGCGTTTGCGATCACGAGAACTTGTGCAAACGCTGATGGATGACATGAATGCAGATGACTCCAGATCGGTGATGCGGTATTTGCTTTCCCAACAAGATCCATCGCCCAACACTAAACTAATTGGCTGAATGCATAAACTGTATTTTCCTGCGCTCAAATCTGCATATCTAAAGGAAACGCTGTGTTTGAGGTAATTTGTTAATAACCCTAGACTTAGAATTTGCAACTATTACAGTTATTACACTTATATACAAAACTTTTTATTATGCTTGCTATAGAGTTTGTGACGTCACGTGCACTACCGCCGGTGGCAGTAGACAACCGCGGTAGCAACCGACCATCGCGGTGACGCGGTTGTCACGGCAACCGTCACAGCCCTAATGCATTGTCACTTAATATGTGGTCTTTGGGGTCTTTTTGACCCGCAAATATCATTTGGTAAAATGTAGAAAAATTTTCTATTTGTCCAAATGGAATGAGACTTTGTAAAATGGTCAACACTTTCTAGAGCTTTAAATAAATAAATAAAAAACAATTGCAAATATATTTTGATTTTATGTTAGTGTGAAAATAAAGTCACACTCATGGTCTTAACAAAATAAGTAAAAAGAAAAAAGAAAATGCTTGATTTTTTTTTTTTTTTTTGTATATTGATGTCTTTACTCCACAATTTGTGCAGTTTTCGGAGGATTTATGATATATATTTTTTTACATTTATATAAATGAATAAATAAATATTTTTTTATAGGTTGATATACAAAAACAGCTTATTCTGTAAAATTCACTTTATAAAATACCCACGTTTTACTTTTATTCATGGGGATAATGTGGACACGTTTTTGAAATACTTTTTTTGAAAACGCAGTTTTAAAAGTGAAATTATAACTTTTACCACTAGATGGCTGCAGATCTCTACTTACTATTTTACCTTTTTTTCATGTAATTTAAAATCTACACATTTAATCTACACTTCAGTTACTAACTGTCTGTAAGAGAACAAAAATTTAACTGTTAACAGAAACAGAAATAAACTGCTATATTACATAGAATGGAGAAAAAAACCTTGGGAGAAACCAGGCTCAGTTGGGGGGCCAGTTCTCCTCTGACCAGACGAAACCAGTAGTTCAATTCCAGACTGCAGCAAAGTCAGATTGTGCAGAAGAATCATCTGTTTCCTGTGGTCTTGTCCTGGTGCTCCTCTGAGACAAGGTCTTTACAGGGGATCTGTATCTGGGGCTCTAGTTGTCCTGGTCTCCGCTGTCTTTCAGGGATGTAGAGGTCCTTTCTAGGTGCTGATCCACCATCTGGTCTGGATACGTACTGGATCCGGGTGACTGCAGTGACCCTCTGATCTGGACACAGACTGGATCTGGTGGCCACGGTGACCTCGGAACAAGAGAGAAACAGACAAATATTAGCGTAGATGCCATTCTTCTAATGATGTAGCAAGTACATAGGTTGTTATGGGAAGTGTTTCCGGTTCACCTAATTAATGCAGCCTAAAAATCCTTTAACGGATTTGGATAATAAAAGCATATTAGTATGTTATGTGTATGCCAGGTTAAAGAGATGGGTCTTTAATCTAGATTTAAACTGCAAGAGTGTGTCTGCCTCCCGAACAATGTTAGGTAGGTTATTCCAGAGTTTGGGCGCCAAATAGGAAAAGGATCTGCCGCCTGCAGTTGATTTTGATATTCTAGGTATTATCAAATTGCCTGAGTTTTGAGAACGTAGCGGACGTAGAGGATTATAATGTAAAAGGAGCTCATTCAAATACTGAGGTGCTAAACCATTCAGGGCTTTATAAGTAATAAGCAATATTTTAAAATCTATACGATGTTTGATAGGGAGCCAGTGCAGTGTTGACAGGACCGGGCTAATATGGTCATACTTCCTGGTTCTAGTAAGAACTCTTGCTGCTGCATTTTGGACTAGCTGTAGTTTGTTTACTAAGCGTGCAGAACAACCACCCAATAAAGCATTACAATAATCTAACCTTGAGGTCATAAATGCATGGATTAACATTTCTGCATTTGACATTGAGAGCATAGGCCGTAATTTAGATATATTTTTGAGATGGAAAAATGCAGTTTTACAAATGCTAGAAACGTGGCTTTCTAAGGAAAGATTGCGATCAAATAGCACACCTAGGTTCCTAACTGATGACGAAGAATTGACAGAGCAACCATCAAGTCTTAGACAGTGTTCTAGGTTATTACAAGCAGAGTTTTTAGGTCCTATAATTAACACCTCTGTTTTTTCAGAATTTAGCAGTAAGAAATTACTCATCATCCAGTTTTTTATATCGACTATGCAATCCATTAGTTTTTCAAATTGGTGTGTTTCACCGGGCTGCGAAGAAATATAGAGCTGAGTATCATCAGCATAACAGTGAAAGCTAACACCATGTTTCCTGATGATATCTCCCAAGGGTAACATATAAAGCGTGAAGAGTAGCGGCCCTAGTACTGAGCCTTGAGGTACTCCATACTGCACTTGTGATCGATAGGATACATCTTCATTCACTGCTACGAACTGATGGCGGTCATATAAGTACGATTTAAACCATGCTAATGCACTTCCACTGATGCCAACAAAGTATTCAAGTCTATGCAGAAGAATGTTGTGGTCAATTGTGTCAAACGCAGCACTAAGATCCAATAAAACTAATAGAGAGATACACCCACGATCAGATGATAAGAGCAGATCATTTGTAACTCTAAGAAGAGCAGTCTCAGTACTATGATACGGTCTAAATCCTGACTGGAAATCCTCACATATACCATTTTTCTCTAAGAAGGAATATAATTGTGTGGATACCACCTTTTCTAGTATCTTGGACAGAAAAGGGAGATTCGAGATTGGTCTATAATTAACTAGTTCTTTGGGGTCAAGTTGTGGTTTTTTGATGAGAGGCTTAATAACAGCCAGTTTGAAGGTCTTGGGGACATGTCCTAATGACAATGAGGAATTAATAATAGTCAGAAGAGGATCTATGACTTCTGGAAGCACCTCTTTCAGGAGCTTAGATGGTATAGGGTCTAACATACATGTTGTTGGTTTAGATGATTTAACAAGTTTATACAATTCTTCCTCTCCTATAATAGAAAATGAGTGGAACTGTTCCTCAGGGGGTCTATAGTGCACTGTCTGATGTGATACTGTAGCTGACGGCTGAATGGTTGCAATTTTATCTCTAATAGTATCGATTTTAGAAGTAAAGTAGTTCATAAAGTCATTACTGCTCTGGTGTTGGGAAATGTCAACACTTGTTGAGGCTTTATTTTTCGTTAATTTAGCCACTGTATTGAATAAATACCTAGGGTTATGTTTGTTTTCTTCTAAAAGAGAAGAAAAGTAATCGGATCTAGCAGTTTTTAATGCTTTTCTGTAGGATATGTTACTTTCCCGCCAAGCAATACGAAATACCTCTAGTTTTGTTTTCCTCCAGCTGCGCTCCATTTTTCGGGCTGCTCTCTTTAGGGTGCGAGTATGCTCATTATACCATGGTGTCAAACTGTTTTCCTTAACCTTCCTTAAGCGTAAAGGAGCAACTTTATTTAAAGTGCTAGAAAAGAGAGAGTCCATAGTTTCTGTTACATCATCAAGTTGTTCTGAGGTTTTGGATATGCTAAGGAATTTGGATACATCAGGAAGATAACTTAAAAAGCAGTCTTTTGTGTTAGAAGTGATGGTTCTTCCATACTTGTAACAAGAAGTAGAATTTACAATTTTGGCTATATGAATTTTGCAAAGAACTAAATAATGATCTGAGATATCATCACTTGGCTGAATAATTTCAACACCATCAACATCAATTCCATGTGACAGTATTAAATCTAGAGTATGATTTCGACAATGAGTAGGTCCTGAAACGTGTTGTCTAACCCCAATAGAGTTCAGAATGTCTATAAATGCTGATCCCAATGCATCGTTTTCATTATCAACATGGATATTAAAATCACCAACTATTAAAACTTTATCTGCAGCCAGAACTAACTCGGATGTAAAATCACCAAACTCTTTAATAAAGTCTGTATGGTGCCCTGGTGGCCTGTATACAGTAGCCAGTACAAACATAACAGGGGATTTATCATTAACATTTGTTTCTTTGCATAATGTTATATGAAGTACCATTACTTCAAACGAGTTATACTTGTAGCCTGCCCTCTGAGAAATCCTGAAAACGTTGTTATAAATTGAAGCAACACCTCCACCTTTGCCTTTTAGACGTGGCTCATGTTTATAACAGTAATCTTGGGGGGTGGACTCATTTAAAATAATGTAATCATCAGGTTTTAGCCAGGTTTCTGTCAAACAGAGTACATCTATATTATGATCAGTGATCATATTATTTACAAAAAGTGTTTTCGTAGAAAGGGATCTGATATTCAATAAGCCAAGCTTTATCATTTGTTTATCCATATTGCTTCTGTTTTTTATTTGTTGAACCTCAATTAAATTGTTAATCTTAACTTGGTTTGGACGTTTTTTGTATTTTCTAGTTCGGGGAACAGACACAGTCTCTATAGTGTGATATCTAGGTGAAAGAGTCTCTATGTGCTGAGAATTAACTGACCTCTGTGACGGGAGGCAGCTAGCAGACGGTCGGTTTAGCCAGTCTGTCTGCTTCCTGACCTGGGCCCCAGTTAGTCAAGTATAAACACTAAGACTATTTGCCATATTTCTAGAGAGAAGAGTGGCGCCACCGCAGGAGGGATGAAGACCATCTCTTTTAAACAGGTCAGGTCTGCCCCAAAAGCTCGTCCAATTGTCTATGAAACCTATGTTATTCTGTTGGCACCACTTAGACATCCAGCCATTGAGTGATGACAATCTGCTATGCATCTCATCACCACGGTAAGCAGGGAGGGGACCAGAGCATATTACAGTGTCTGACATCGTGCTTGCAAGTTCACACACCTCTTTAATGTTATTTTTAGTGATCTCCGACTGGCGAAGTCGAACATCATTAGCGCCGGCATGAATAACAATCTTACTGTATTTACGTTTAGCATTAGCCAGCACTTTTAAATTTACCAAGATGTCAGGCGCTGACTGACATACTACAGAAACTCATAGACATTTTTATTCCTAGTTGTTTGATTGCTCCCCATTTAATATTTTTTTAAACTAATTTATATTTTGTTACTGCTTCATTTGCTCATTTGTTGTTGCATTTTGATGCATTTGATGTTTTTGTTGCATTCTGATGTTTATGCCAATTATTGGTACTCAATTTGTAATATAACTGTTCATTTCTCTAGATTTTTGTTCTCTTACAACTAATAACTGAAGTGTAGATTACATTTTTAGAAATATATGTAAAACAGATGATTGAAATAGACAAACTCCAAAGACTTCAACTTTTATCTTTGTGACATCTTGTTCAGGTTTGATTCTAATCATAATGTAACATTACTAAAAAACTTTTTTGTTCAGTACAAAAAAATAAATAAAAATAAATATATATGAAACCTACTATATATAAAAACTACTGTGGAGTAAAAACATTAATACACAGGAAAATTGCATGTTTTTTTTTTTTTTTAGTTGATTATGTTGATATAATTTATCAGGAAGTTAGATTTTACTTTTTTAAATTTCTTGATCTGGACTTGATCTGGACTTGATGATGGGTTGTTTTCTGGACTGAATATTATTTTCCTTTTTATTGCTCTCTTTTCAGGCAGCTTGCACTCCTCTTTTTGCCTTCTCTCTGACTCCATCCGATTTAGACACTTCAGCAGCTTGTCCTTATTTTCTGTACAGGAAAGGTTCATTATTTCAAATGAATAGTTCAACCAGAAAAAAAATAAAACATGCATGCATTCACTCATTCACCAATCTCACCATTCATCTTGAGAATAAGTGCAGGAGAGCTTTCATCCTCATATTTTACATCAACAACATCCCCCTCATGAACTACAGGTTGAAGAAAATAATTATGGTTTTAATAACAATAATTATGGTTTTAACACTATTGATTAACACTATTGAAATACAGACTCTTATTGGATTCTTCATTTTAGAAGTGACACATTTCATGCCTGGTTTATAAAGTATGCCTGCGCAAACACATTACTTTATCAACCAAACTAATGTAAGTAAGCATACACCTTTAAATCAAGATCATAAGAATAATTGTAGTAACACTAAAGTCTTAACCTTGTATTTCCTGTTATTGTTACTTTTCGTTCTGTGTCTTAATATGTTAATTTTACACTGTATTTTTTACCTTGCAGTCAGTAACTCTAAAAAGACAATGGAGTATAAGTTGTACCTGCAAAGCAAGAGTACAATTCCAAGTAGCACTAAAAGAAGATGGAGTGATTGCCATAAAGGTACTGGTTTGTGGACAATGTATTGTAATTATTGTAATACTGATTTGAGATGGAACTGAGGATTCTTTTCTGTTGCTTTAGATTATAGGAAAAAGCAATATAAAGCATGGTTGCAAGATCCAGTTCGTCAAGTAAGTACAAAGCTTAAATGCAGCTTAAGTCTCATACCATTATAAGATGTTACATTACTATCATAATACAGCAGAGCTATTAAAATCTGGTCCTGAAGGATCACTGCACTGCAGAGTTTAGCTCCAGCCCTGATCAAAACACACCTGAGCAAGCTGATCAAGGTCTTTAGGATCACTAGGAAATCACAGGTAGATAAGTTTGATCAGGGTTGGAGCTAAACTCTGCAGGGCAGTGTCTGTCCAGGATCAGATTTGAAGATCCCTGTAATATAGTATATCATGACTAAAATGATCACCACATAAATTATTATTTTTAATTTGAGCAACAAAGTCACATATTTGTATGTGTTTCTGATTACAAGGATGACACATCTAACAGTGAAGATGAGAACAGTTCCCCATGCTATGAGTCTGACACAGAATCATATCATACCACAGTAGGTTGCTATTACAATATTTCAGTTATTCCTACTAATGTGGGCTATCTGTTGACTGGATTATCTATGCTTTGACTGCAAGGAGGATACATCTGACAGTGAAGAAGAGGATTGGAACCAACTCAGCACAACACAAATCTATACTATGGTAAATATATTTATATATTTTCTTCATTTGTATATCTTTTTTTTATTGAGAAATAAGGATGAAATGTCATCTGTTTAGCACTGCTTATACTTAGTTTACAAAAGAACTAGAGATTTTTTCTGTGTGCAGCAGGGAGAATCTGAGAGTGAAAATGGACCACAAAACTGGCATATGACGACCCCTGAGGACAACACAGTGAGTAGATTTGCAGTGTCAAAATGTGTAATGTAATAATAAACAGTATATTAGAATGATTTATGAGGATCATGTGACTGGATAATGATGCTAAAATTTCAGCTTTGAAATCACAGGAATAAATTACATTTTAAAATATAGTCAAACAGAAATTATTTCAAAATTGTACTGCTTTTGTTGTTCTTTTAATGAAATAAATGCAGGCTTGGTGAGCAGAAGAGTCTTCTTTAAAAAAAATTACAAATCCAAAAACCTTTGACTGGTAGTGTACCTTTAAGGCATAGTATATGTAGGCAAATTGGGATACAGCCTGTGGTGGTTATATTTGAGCTATATTTATACTATTGAATGCTATAATGTACATGAACAGAGTAAGGTATTATGTTTAAATATGAACAATATTTTGTTCCTTGTAGATGGATGCTAAAGTATATGACAACACACCGAATTATGAGGGAGAGAACCCCAAAACAACGCAAGACAAGATCTATCCCACTGCTAAGATTAGTAATGAAGAATCACAACTGGCAATTTTGTGCTATGTTCTTAGGCACACCACAACAAAATCTGCTCTTGGTGACTTATTAGACCTAATTAATCTACATTGCCCAGAAGGAACCAATGGAGCACCAAATAGTCTTTACATGTTTTTGAAGGAATTTGATTATAATTAATTTGAAATTGTGTACATCTGCCCCACATGTCATCAAAACTTTGGTAATGAAATCCCAGCAAATTGTGATTCATGTGGTTCTGAACCAGGGGATAAGAACTCGCTTATTAAATCTGGTGACATTTTCATGAAATTGTCCATAAGAAAACAATTGGAAGAAAAAATGTCAGATTCTGCATTTACAGCAGAACTGAATTACAAATGGACCAGAGTGAAAAGCAGTCCAGACAGCGTTCAAGACATATTTGATGGTGAAATGTATAAATCAGTAGGTCCCCTGAATGATTCAAACCAATTGAACCTGTCACTTACATGGAATGTTGATGGTGTCCCTATTTTTAAGTCCTCTTCTTTTCACATTTGGCCAATCCAAGTAGTAATTAATGAACTTCCCCCAGATATTAGAAGTAAACATGTGCTCCTGGCTGGTTTGTGGTTTGGTGCTTCTAAACCCAAAATGAATTCTTTTTTGCAGTCATTTGTTGAGGAGTGCATTCAGTTAGAGCAGGAAGGTCTAATAGTACAGCACAGGGGACAAAGTACACAGATGTACGTGTTCAATCTTGTCTGTGTATGTGACTCGGTTGCTCGTTGCGCTGTCCAAAACACTAAGCAATTTAATGGTGAATATGGATGCAACTGGTGTTCTTAGAAGGGAGAAATAGTTGCTAAAGGAAATGGTTTCACTAGGGTGTATGTGTCGCAAACAGGAGATACAAGACCACGCACCCACAGCCAGCATTTTGATGATGCGAAAACAGCAGTCGAAACAGGAACATGTGTTAAGGGAGTCAAAGGGCCATCCCCTTTAATGCTTTTAACATTTTTCAATATAATTCTGGGATTTGCGTATGACTACATGCATGGCATTTTGCTGGGTGTCAGTCGGCAATTAACAACTCTATGGTTTGATTCAAAATATCATGGAGAGAGATGGTATTTGGGAAGAGAAGTAATCAACATTGACAAACGACTACTTGAAATCAAGCCACCAGTTAATATTACAAGACCTCCACGCTCAATAAGGTTGCGCAAATATTGGAAGGCCTCAGAGTACAGGAATTTTCTTTTGTTTTACAGTCTTCCATGCTTGAGTGGCATTTTATCATGTGATTACCTAGAGCACCTACTACTCCTTGTCCAAGCAACATAATGTCTATTAAAAGATGACATATGTTCTCATGACATAGATGTAGCAGAAAACCTGTTGAAAACTTTTGTGAGCCGATTTGAGAGACTGTACAGCAAATGTCATGTTAGTTTTAATGTGCACATTTTACAGCATGCAGCACAATCAGTACGCAACTGGGGTCCACTATGGTGCCAAAGTGCATTTATTTTTGGAAGCCCCAATGGTAACTTACAAAAGCTCTTCCATGGCACCCAGGCAGTTCCAGAACAAATAGCCAATAGCTTTTCTCTTTTTCAAAGTATCCCACGACTTTTATCTACTGTTTACCTCAACAGTGTAACAACAACAAGTAAGGATTTTGTTGACCATATGTTACATGGGTACAGACTTGCCACAAACTGTGTCAAAAAGACAAACATGATCTTTCTGGGCTCACCTACAGTAAGAATGCCAACACCTAGGGAGGCATTTCTGTTCAGAGAACAGAACATTGATGTACACCAATGTGCATTTTATTCCAGAGCTATAATTAATGGAAACAGGATTCATTCAAAGGCAAGCACAACACTGTCAAGAAGAATTAACCATGCAGTTGTAACAGAACAAGGCACAATGGCACTGGTGAGATCATTTGTTGATGTGGGCTTTGATAGAGGCTACGCCTTTATTGATCCAGTTATTACAGCCAAGTTTAACCTGGTTAAAGATAGACAAACGGGAATGGCTTTCTCTGGGATAGTTAGGGGAAATTAAATTTCAACTGATGTTAAATTAATCAAGTGCGATGTGATTAGAACAACCTGTGTTTACTTAAGAGATGTGGGACTTGTACACAATTTACTTTGCATTCAACCCAACAAATGGGAGGTTGATTGATTATTTTCTACTTCGTATTCATACTCATATTCCATACGAACATTTTTAAACATCTGCCGTTAATACATGTGCAGTAATAAATAGCTCTGCTTTTATATATGTACACTGATAAATAGCTCTGTTTTATGTATGTACACTGATCTGTTTATACTGTATATTTAGTTATATACAAAATGATAGCTCTGTTTCAAATATATGTAAAAATGATAAATAGCTCTGTTTTATATATGTACACTGTTCTCTGATTTAAATATATGTACAATGATAAATAGCTCTGTTTTATATATGTACACTGTTCTCTGATTTAAATATATGTACAATGATAAATAGCTGTTTTATAGATGTACACTGTTCTCTGATTTAAATATATGTACAATGATAAATAGCTCTGTTTTTAATATGTACAATGATATTTCTATTTTATATAAATGTACAGTTATAAATGGGATCCTTATGGCCTCCTTATGTGTACAGTACCCTATATTGCAGACTGAACCTAGTTGTATTATAACACTTTTTTAAAATGTTGGATAGTTTGTTAGTATGCAATTTGGAATTTGGAAAATGTATTTGGGCCAGTTGAATGCATAAATATTTTACACAATATGCTTCATTACATTATATTATAAGTATATTATTTTTGAAAAATCCTTTGTAATGTAACAACAGGACTGTAAGGTTCCTGATATCTGTCAAAAAAACAAAACAAAAAAACATTAACATTCTAACAAAACCATGAATTTTACATCCTGAAGGAATCTTATAATTTCTGTAGGATGTTACACAATCAAACAAGACATCAGTGGACATACCTGCAGGAATCATATACGAAATCCTGCAGGAGTGTTATTCCTGCAGGACATAACACAGTCATGCAGGAACAACCCTACAGGACTCCTGCAGGAATGTGCCCTGTCCTGTAGGATTTTTATTCAGTCCTACAGGATCCCTGCACATAAAACCAAAATCCTACAGGATTCCTGCAGGAATGTGCCCTGTCCTGTAGGATTTTTATACAGTCCTACAGGATCCCTGCACATAAAACCAAAATCCTACAGGATTCCTGTAGGTTTTTTTTGTAAGGGTTATTCAATGACAGCATGAGGAAGTCATAAACATGGAGGAAGATTGCGTTTGTCATCGGTTTTTCAGGTAAGAATGTCTAATTTTCGATCTGAGGTAAAATGTTCAGTTACAGTCCTTAGAAACGTTAAGAAATAAGCATACCCATATAAAAAATTGTTTAGCTTCTTTGTTTTTATTGAGCAAATAAATCAGTATTAGTAGCTAAAGCATTAGAAATTTTGAAATTGCTTATAATAATACAAAACAATTGATGAGTGGCAATCTAGAATGCTAGTGATAATCTAGACTAAACTATAACACAGATTTTTTTCATTAATTAACGTTCAAAACTCAGGAATTATCAATTAAAATAATATTTAAAATAATAATAATAAATGAATTAAAACTCATCTTGCTGCTCAGAACTTGATTCGATATTGAGCTCCAGTGTATTCACCTTATTTTTACGTAAGAGCAGGCGCCGCCATTTTCGAACTATAATGTGTCAGATTTCCGGTAAAGCAGTTCCGCTAGTAGTAGGTGTGTAGGTTGTGGTTCGACTGTGTAGATTTTACTGGCTAGTTAACTTTTAAATATGGATTACAGAAAGACTGGCGTACTGTGCGCGGTCAGGGGGTGTCATAATAGTTGGTTCAAGTGTAAAAAATACCTGCAAGACACTTGTTTTGACCATAATCCACGCACCAGAGCTGAATGTGGATGTGGAGCACCCTATGATTTGCACGCCCCTCCAAAGGGCGAAGAAGCTCGTTGGCTTTGGTTAAAACAACGAACAACGAAATTTCCGTACGTTTGCTCTTTCCACTTCGCTGATGGGAGACCCACGGAAGACCATCCATTCCCCGAGAAATGGTTGGGCTACCATGCTCCAGTGAAGACTTCCAGGCGACGGCTCGTCAGGATATATCCACAAAAAGGTACAGCTTCTTGTTAATGTAACCCCCAGGGGGCGCTCACACCCAAATTTGTATAGATAAACTAGAAACCCCAAAAACCCACACTCCCTTCTTAGATATTGAGGCAGGTGGTATCCAGTGAAGGAAGGGACATGGGACTGATGTACTCAATTATAAATTTATTAAACAATCAATATAATAATTGGCAGTAAAAATAGACAAATATTCCCTCCAGGTAACAGTAAGCAATTTTACAATAAATAGATCACAGTGAGTTAAAGCATCATAGTGCATGGATACAGGATATAAAGTCTAACAATATCAAATCTACAGTGCATAAAGTCTACTAAATAAGTACTGCTCACAGAACACTCAAACACTGCAAGAAATACTCCAAACCAATACTACCATACAGACACACACAACACAGCATTTCACACTTCACTAGTGAACATTACATTACAAAATGGATACTGTTTCCAAGTGAAATATTGCACAATGCCCATAGGCCGAATGTTAGAATGGCTTAAGCCCAACTAGATCCAAGTCATCACTGGTAGTAGCCGCTCCTCAGGACGCACACATACACACACAAAAATAAAAAAATAAAACAATGATTAAGCTCAGGAAAAACAGTGGCTAGTGACCGACGTGGGCAATCCTCCTATAAATCACAAGTAAAGATGGTTTATGATGCTATAACAATTTAAAATAACTGATTAGAAAATTAAGGCAAAAAGCTGGATAAAACTTACATTTTTCTTTGCATCAAAGTCGTATGCCCCATAGCAATTTAATTAAACGATGTGGATGACTGAAAGCTGTGCACACTCTCTATTGTTGCTTCTATTCATACATATTAACAAAACAGGAAACAATCAGCGCTAACAATTATACATTTTATCTAAAAGGAAAAAATAAGGTCAGCGTTACTTACGTTGCTGCAACACCTGCGTAAGATCACTACGCTAGTTCTGTAAGCTCTTTACTGCTGGTACCATTTACTGGACACCATAAACACAGACCCCAGACCGAGCTACAAAACAAACAAACAATGAGCTGTGGTAAGCGGCTCAATGACTTTAATATCACGCAACGAACTGGCGTGAACTTCCACAAAGACTTGCGCCACTTACGTTGAGCGCAACACCTGTGTAAGATCACTCCTTACTATGATGACCGCAAGTTTCTGTACGTGCTCTACTGCTGGTACCATTTACTGGACACCATAAATGCAGATACCAGCCCGAGCTACAAAACAAACAAAGAGCTGTGTTAAGCGGCTCAATGAATTAAATATCAACAACAAACCGGCATGAACTTCCAGCAAGACTTGCGTTACTTACATTGCTGCAACACCTGCGTCCAATCACTTGCTATTGTGAAAGCAAGTCTCTATAAGATAGTCACTGCTGGTTCCATTTACTGAACACCATAAAAGCAGCTGTCAGACCGAGCTCCTCCCGTTTGCACAACTGATACACAATAAGACTCACCCTTCAACTCACACCGCATGTTTTTCCTGTTCATATCTCCCCACATTTAAAGGGACACGTCACTTACGCCACCTGATCCCCATAATCAGCAAACCTTAAAGGTACACTTCCCAAACTCACCCCCTGACCCACTACATTCACCGCCCCTAAAATGTCACCGTCTCGGTGACAGATGGCAAGTACTACAACCAGGGCCTAAAAACAACATTGTGGGAGCAAACGATTGAATGGGCTTCCCCATGCTCGTCTTCAGGTGATTGTCCAGTTAATGTACACGGGAGGTTAAAAGGGTTTGAATGGTAACCGGCTGTTGTTCTATTGGTCCGCCTTGGCACAAACTCTCGCTCCGGTATTGGCATTTCAGCTGCTAGAGCATGTTCCACAGGCGGATCCTGCCGGGTCTGCTCCTGTTGCACAAAAGTTGAAGGTGACTGGTCACCAGCTGAAGTGGGGACATGACTAATCTGCCCCTCTCTGCCAGGAGTGTCTAAGGCTACCAGTAGTGCCAACTCACCACTGTCATCACTGCTACTGTTTGAATCCTCGGAACCCAGATCAGACTGGTCTAATGTGGGCTCTACGACTGCCAAAGTAGACGGGGGTTGACAGGGGTCCACCGGAAGGGGACGCAACTCCTGTCTATGAATGTTCTTCTCTGGACCCTGCTGGTCCCTTGGTCTAATTTTATAAAGGGTGCCAACCTCATCCAAACAGTTCACCACTTCATATACTACCTGGTCCCAGTGGTCATGAATTTTATGACGACCAAGCGGGTGACTCCGTCGGTACACCAAGGTACCTGATGGTAGAATGGGCAAAGGAACAGCTTGATGCTTTGCTCGCTGCCTGGCGGCTGCCTCAAGATTAGCTTGCGCCCGCCTATAAACTGACGACAAATGTTCCTGATGTTCTCGAACCCACTCTTCTGTGATCAGTTCTGCTGGGGGATCAACTGCACCCAAGAGGGAGTCGAGAGGGAGGATGGGCTTCCGCCCGAACATTAATTCATATGGTGAAAACCCTGTTGATTTATGGGCTGTAGTATTATATGCAAACAGCACCTGAGGCAGGTGTTGAGGCCACCTTTTCTTCTTTTCTACAGGCAGGGTACGAAGCAAATTGTGAAGTGTACGATTAAATCGTTCACACTGTCCATTGCCCTCCGGGTGGTATGGACTTGTACGGGACTTATGAATACCATATAGTTGACACAGTCGCTGAAACAAATCTCCCTCGAATTGACGACCCTGATCTGTATGGATACGTTGTGGAACCCCATAAGTATAGAACCACTGTTCGGTGAGCACCCGCGCTACAGTCGTGGCCTTTTGGTCCACGGTGGGATAAGCTTGCGCAAATTTAGAAAACACGTCAGTTATAACCAAAAGATTTTCTTTTCCATCACTAGACTTTTCCAGTGTGGTAAAATCCATGGCTAGAATTTCTAAAGGCCTAGACGCAAGAAGACTACCCATGAATGTTCTCAGCTTTGGCTGCACCGCTTTTGCCACTACACACCGTTGACATTCTCGGCACCAGCGCTTGATGTCTCTCCGCATAAGAGGCCAATAACAACGTTGACGAACAAGTATATTGGTCCTTTCCACCCCCTGGTGTCCATGATTATCGTGCAAAGCCGTCAAAACTTCCTCTTGTAGCAGCTGAGGCAGCAACAGTTGCATTATGTTTACATTACCACCGGGGACATGACTTTGCCGGTAAAGCACACCATCTTGTTCCTGTATGTTAATCCACTGACGCACCAGTTCTACCACCGCAGGGGACTCTTTAGCCCTTTCCAATGCTGTAGGGGGTTTACCTCTCCTCCAGTAAACTAAAAAGGCCCGTAGCACCGGATCTTCTGACTGAAGAAGCTGGAGATCGGCACTAGTTCTCACTGGGGAGGCATCCATAGCCTGAATGTCAACAGGCCCGGAGAGGTGAGTTGCCACCACGCCTTTAATCTCCGTAGGGACAGAGATTCCTGGTGCTACCGCTTCAATAGAGTCTAAAGCTGGGGATGTAGGCAAGCGAGACAATGCATCTGCATTTCTATTACACACACCTCGGCGGTATTCAATTTTAAAATCAAAAAGAGCCAGCTGTGCTGCCCAGCGTTGCTCTACCGCTCCCAATTTGGCCGTCTGCAGATAACAGAGGGGGTTGTTATCGGTCAGAACCGTGAACTTTACACCTAATAGATAATCTCGAAATTTGTCTGTTACGGCCCATTTAAGGGCCAGCAACTCAAGCTTCATGGCGGAATAATTGTCCATATTCCGTTCTGTTGGTCGCAACCCCCTACTTGCATAGGCCACTGGCCGCCGCTGTCCCTCCCCCTGCTCTTGTGACAAAACAGCACCCAACCCAAGCCCACTCGCATCTACCTCAAGGACAAAAGCTTTGCTGAAATCTGCATAGCCCAAGACCGGTGCAGTTATCAGTTTCTCTTTTAGGGTTTCGAAAGAACTTTCACAGCCCCAATCCCAGTGGTCTCGCAAAGTAGCATTAAACCCTGCTCTCTTCCTTGGGGCTGGCTGTAATTTTGCTACCAACTTATGCAGTGGCGCCGCATACCTTGCAAACCCCTCAACAAAACGTCTATAATATGACGCAAACCCAAGGAAGGAGCGCAATTCTGTGATGGTAGCTGGGACTTTCCAGTCCCTCACTGCACTGATCTTATCAGGGTCAGTTGCAACTCCCGAAGCTGAAATAATGTGTCCTAAGAACTTCACCTCCGCCTGAAAGAAATGGCACTTCCCCAAATTAAGTTGGAGGCCATGAGAGGCCAACCTGCCTAACACGAGTTCCAGTCGTTCCAGATGTTGCTGGAACGTGGATGAAAACACCACCACATCGTCAAGATACAAAAGAAGGGTATGGAACCGCTGATCTCCAAAGATTCTTTCCATTAGTCTCTGGAAAGTTCCTGGGGCGTTGCACAATCCAAATGGCATCCTCTGAAACTCAAAGAGACCAAATGGTGTGCAAAATGCTGTTTTTGCCCTATCCTTTTTTGCCACCGACACTTGATTATAACCGCTTGCTAAATCAAGAGTAGAAAAAAAACGAGCACCTGAAAGGGCATCCAAGGATTCCTCAATCCGAGGCAGCGGAAAGGCATCTTTTCTAGTCTTCGCATTCAATTGTCTATAATCAACGCATAAACGGATAGACCCATCTTTTTTTTGAACCACCACAATGGGTGAAGAGTAAGGGCTACAACTGGGTGTTACTACTCCCTGTTCCAACAACTCTTGAATGTGGGCCTTCACCACATCATACTGCGACGGTGGCAGTCTACGGTAGCGTTGCCGCACTGGTATCTCATCGACTAATGGAATCTCGTGTTCAATAAGGTCTGTACAACCCAACTCCCCTTCCCCACAACTAAAAGCTGCACTGTGCTTTTGGAGCAAGGACTTCGCCTCTTGCTGCTCCAAGTCTGTAAAATTAGGCCACGTCGTATTGGCAAGACCAGGAAGGCGAGAGGCAGTAACCTCCACAGACTGGATGACAACAACAGAGCCCTGGTTGTCATCCTCTTCCTGAAAACAAATGGACTTATTAGCAGAACATACCTCTATCATATGTATTTGCCCTAAGATGGTGCGTGGCCGTATCCACCGATCCTCCTTTCCCACATTGACGACCGGAACATCAACTGTGCCATCACCCATGGGGAGTAAAGAACTGGGAATGAGCAAATCTGGTGGCAACTGCCACTCTAACTCTCCTGGTTCTATCAACACTGCGGAAATCAACGGGCAAAGCCCTTGCCTGCATAAAGCTGGAATTAACTTCATTGATCCAGCAGGCACAAGAATAGAGGCCCCTGGGGGGGTGGAAACCTTACCCAAGAAGCCAGAGTTTGCCAATTCTTCAAAGCTTTGACACGCCAACAGAGCATGTTTCCAGATTGAAGGAACATCTGCAGAAGAAGCAAACAAACTTGTGCTCCCTTGACAGAACATTTCTCGCAGACAACAACGAAGCACATTCATTCCAATAAGACCTGGGACAGTGTTTTTTTTTAATTTTGACCCGAGATTTGGTGGGTCATGAACGACCAGAATACCTACAGAGGGGAGCACCTTACCCAGAACTTCTATGTCCAGCTCTAAATAGCCGCGATAGGGGATATCCAACCCATTGGCTGCTTTTAACTGCAGCCATCCACAGGAGCGTAACTGGTCTTGCCCCTGAACTTGGAAGTGCTCTTTAAAAAAAGATTGTGATTGTAGATACCATAGATCCGGTGTCAACAAGGCACGCGATAGGCACCCCTCCCATTTTAACGTCAGCCACCGGACACTGTCCTATAAGTACAGAATGAGAAGGTGGTATCGGGCGGAAAGAAACTGAGCCTGTTGAGGCCCCGTCTAGTGTTTGGCTCCATGCACTAGAGGGTGCTAGTTTCCCTGCAACCCACTGGATTGACTCTCAGCTGCCCTCTGACCAGAATCACTCCGTACCCATGGTCCCTGCCGACGAACTGTCGAACAGTCCCTGGCCATATGTCCAGCCTGGTCACACCGCAAGCAAATAGGCCGACCATCAGCTTCAAATCTGTAACGTCTGGATGGATTACTTGGTCTGCTATTTAGATTAGAATTTACTGGACCGGAAGACAAATGTTTCAAAATGGTTTCCAATTGAGTTTGTTGCCTACGCAAACAATCTTTAAGTTCAGCTAATTCATCGTTTGGTTTTGCAGCTACGGCCTGGGTTTCCGCTCCCCATTCCCCTACTACCCCCGAACTAACATCGCAAGAGAAAGCTCTAGCGCGCACGGGGCGGGCACTCTCCCCATCATCAGCCCAACGAAATGACTCTTTACGCACCTCCAAAAACTGCGAGTTAGGATTAAGGCGAATGAATTGTTTCAATTCTCTACGCAACGTTTTGTCTCGAACATTTTCCACAAACTGATCACGAAGAACTGAGTCAGGGTTTGAAATAGCAGTTGAATTTTTACGCTGACAACTTTCCATTAGGACCATTAAGGAATGGGAAAACTCACGCAACGATTCTCCCTCACGCTGGCGGCATTGGAAGAATTTTTGCTGGGCCTCAATATATGAGTGTGCACAGCCAAACGTCTCCAATAATATCGAAAAAATTCTCTCGGGGTCAGCCCTATCGGTAGCTGGACGAAGTTTAATCTCCAATTTAGCCTCCCCCTCCAGGAGATCATATACGAAGTATGCCTGTTCGCTAGGGGACATAGGTCTAGCCTGTAAACATTTACGAACCTCTTCAACCCATTCCTCCAGAGGAGGACATTCCGGACCTGGACTACCAGAAAATTTGGGATATTTGCGTTCTCTGGGCACATAGACATACCTCATACCGGATGGACCTGGCCCTGCCCGACTCGGCTCTCCCTGATTTGTATCCACTGAGGGTACTACATTTCCCTGCCGAAGTCTTTCATTGTCTGCTTGAAGTTGTTGGATCTGCTCAGTTAAAAGTCTAACCTGATCCTCCATAGCCTATAGTATTTGGGCAGAATAGAAAAACACCAAAGAAACAATTAAACCCCAAACACAAACCACTTTATATGTTTAGAGTGTCGTCGTCCCGGCACCTCTCCCCAGCCACTGTTTTTCCTGTAATCAATATAACCTTGGTTATTAACACAAAAAAAACAACCACAACAAAAAAAAGTACATAAACAAAAACAAAATTCACAGATATTACACCAGTCCCAATTACCCTGCCGACTACGCCAAATGTAACCCCCAGGGGGCGCTCACACCCAAATTTGTATAGATAAACTAGAAACCCCAAAAACCCACACTCCCTTCTTAGATATTGAGGCAGGTGGTATCCAGTGAAGGAAGGGACATGGGACTGATGTACTCAATTATAAATTTATTAAACAATCAATATAATAATTGGCAGTAAAAATAGACAAATATTCCCTCCAGGTAACAGTAAGCAATTTTACAATAAATAGATCACAGTGAGTTAAAGCATCATAGTGCATGGATACAGGATATAAAGTCTAACAATATCAAATCTACAGTGCATAAAGTCTACTAAATAAGTACTGCTCACAGAACACTCAAACACTGCAAGAAATACTCCAAACCAATACTACCATACAGACACACACAACACAGCATTTCACACTTCACTAGTGAACATTACATTACAAAATGGATACTGTTTCCAAGTGAAATATTGCACAATGCCCATAGGCCGAATGTTAGAATGGCTTAAGCCCAACTAGATCCAAGTCATCACTGGTAGTAGCCGCTCCTCAGGACGCACACATACACACACAAAAATAAAAAAATAAAACAATGATTAAGCTCAGGAAAAACAGTGGCTAGTGACCGACGTGGGCAATCCTCCTATAAATCACAAGTAAAGATGGTTTATGATGCTATAACAATTTAAAATAACTGATTAGAAAATTAAGGCAAAAAGCTGGATAAAACTTACATTTTTCTTTGCATCAAAGTCGTATGCCCCATAGCAATTTAATTAAACGATGTGGATGACTGAAAGCTGTGCACACTCTCTATTGTTGCTTCTATTCATACATATTAACAAAACAGGAAACAATCAGCGCTAACAATTATACATTTTATCTAAAAGGAAAAAATAAGGTCAGCGTTACTTACGTTGCTGCAACACCTGCGTAAGATCACTACGCTAGTTCTGTAAGCTCTTTACTGCTGGTACCATTTACTGGACACCATAAACACAGACCCCAGACCGAGCTACAAAACAAACAAACAATGAGCTGTGGTAAGCGGCTCAATGACTTTAATATCACGCAACGAACTGGCGTGAACTTCCACAAAGACTTGCGCCACTTACGTTGAGCGCAACACCTGTGTAAGATCACTCCTTACTATGATGACCGCAAGTTTCTGTACGTGCTCTACTGCTGGTACCATTTACTGGACACCATAAATGCAGATACCAGCCCGAGCTACAAAACAAACAAAGAGCTGTGTTAAGCGGCTCAATGAATTAAATATCAACAACAAACCGGCATGAACTTCCAGCAAGACTTGCGTTACTTACATTGCTGCAACACCTGCGTCCAATCACTTGCTATTGTGAAAGCAAGTCTCTATAAGATAGTCACTGCTGGTTCCATTTACTGAACACCATAAAAGCAGCTGTCAGACCGAGCTCCTCCCGTTTGCACAACTGATACACAATAAGACTCACCCTTCAACTCACACCGCATGTTTTTCCTGTTCATATCTCCCCACATTTAAAGGGACACGTCACTTACGCCACCTGATCCCCATAATCAGCAAACCTTAAAGGTACACTTCCCAAACTCACCACCTGACCCACTACATTAAGTTACGTGCTCTAACAGAAGACATTGTTTAAACTATTTCTTTTTGATGACACTCCTATTGTGCAAGAATAATATAGTGTTAAGCTGAAGTTGTTGGTAACAGTGAAAAAACTTTTATAAAAGCACTTAAAGGGGTAACGTTAGCTAAAATTAAAATTCTGTCATCATTTACTCACTTTCCAGTTGTTCCAAACCTGTATGCATTTCTTTAGAGAATAAATAAAGGAGGTTTGTAAACGAATTCGCTGTCTGTTTCATGTACCAGCACTCGACCGACTTTCCCGCTGTGTAGGTACTGATATGCCTCAGTGCTTTTATAATTTCGCATGGAATACCCGTCTACTCCGAGCGACAACACGAAATAATTGAAAATGTCCTCATAAGTTATGCAAGGCCACTTCTTCATTTCATCCTCTCACTTAGTTATACACCGCGGGTGTAGTAAATATTTACCATCACGCCGTTTAATAGTGTTCTGTGTGTGCTCCCACCACATCGCTGCTAACGCTCCTTACCTACCGGCTAGCGAAACGGAAGTCTGACACATTATGAGGAAGTACGTCATCGTATTTACTTCCGCGTTGCAAAATAAGGTGAATAGAATGTGCGCGTCCAGTGTGCGGTACCTCGAGTTGTCCTACATGTGGCGTGATGCAGTGCTTCTTGTCCGGTGAGTGACCGCCTTTAGATTAGCGTTATTTTAGAATGTATCGCCTTATTGTTTCCATGGCGACTCGTCATGCTTGTCATGTGACACAACACAGCCGCAATAGATCTGTATGATGGATCGCTTTTATTTAGTTTTTCCTGTTTTATTAAAAATGTTCCCAAAACATGCTCACTGTATTATGAGATATCTGATATTCCGATTCTGAAATATGTGCAAGTAAATATATTTGGTAGCTTAAACACTTTTATATCGACCGTGTTAGATGATCTATAGGCTCTGTGCACAAGTCCCGTGACGTACTTCCGTTTTCCACAGCGATCGGCAGATTAGTTTCCGGTTTACTTCCCGCTTCATCGCATCACCATGAATTTTACACGATGTTTACAGAACCTGCCAAAAATATCAGTAAATGATGTTCACCGTATCGTGGATGCCCACTCCCCTGCTCCCAAGAGCAAACGGGAAAAAGGATTTCGTTTTTATATATCCAGTTACTTGCACCAGTACGAGGGTAAGTAGATTATGTGGCTATGCTATCCAGCTAGCTAACGTTGGTGACGTGCTATGTTTAAGCTTTGCGTTTGTTTCGTATTTCTTGTTGTTCAAACTCTGTCAACTTTGTCTCTCTCTCAGTGTCAGACAAAGATCAGGGCACGTGTGAAGTTGTTGTCAGGGCGCTGTGTTACAGGTCCATGAAGAAAGCTGAGAAGCCTCACAGTTTGAGTGTATGGTGAAGCCAGAATAGATAAGATAGCAGCAGTTGCTGAATTAATAAGATAGCAGCGGTTGCTGAGAGAAACCCAGTGTTCCTGATGTTCTTGGGGACCTAGCAAGATCATACATTCTAATGTAACTCTAGAATTTGCTCACACTGAAAATAACGGTTAAAATAAAAGGTAAGCTGACCTTGCTGGTCCCCACTGGGTTACTGCATGCGTTCATGTTCAATCTGTAATGTTGTTATCAGTACGGTAAGTTATTATAACTCAGGTTTCCCGATGTTCCTGGGGATACAGCTGAATGAAAACAGTGGTTAGAGGAGGCCAGTAAGTTTACTTAGCTGATCCCCACTGGTTATTGCGTATTGATTCATATTTTTCTCATCAGTTCCATATGCATCTTATTGTTCCTGTCACTAATTATTAACTGTGTTTTACCTAAACTCAGTCATTTTTAAGGTGTAAGCTGGTTTTGTGGGTATAAGGCATAATATTGATGTAGTGCATTCGAAATATTAAGCCAAAATACTCAAATGCTTAGTGGCTATTAGAGATAGGAATGATTAACATAAACCCAGACTGTGTCTAAAAGAATGATTAAACAATTAAGTAAGCCAAGTTTAATAAATACTACCTATGACATTTTACTTATACAGGTGGTACTGAAAGATTCCAGTCCGGTGGAGCTGGTGCATCACAGTTGCACATGTGTGGCTGGAGCAGCTTTATGTAACCACTGTGTAGCCTTACTTTTCCAGTCTGCACATTATTCTCAGCTGAAGGTGCCTGTGGTCCCCCCTATTCTAAGCTGTACCGAAGGAGAGCAACAATGGCACAAGCCCAGAACTTTGGTAAGTGACAATAAAAGGCATATATATCTGTTGCACACTCATTATATACATGTTGGTGATATTTTCTGAACTATATCCTGTTATTTGATAGGGTATAAAACCAGGACCTGTGGATAAGATGGTTGTGCTATCTGCAAAACCAAAGTGTGGAGGAAAAAAAGAGGGCATAAGGTAAAAGCTGAACATTGTAGATTTATTACAGTATCCTGCATGAATGTTTGAATGAAAATGTGTATGGCACATATGTAAAGTTTTATGTTTCACATAGGAGCACACTCTACAAAGGCCTGAGTGGGGATTTACCCGATCTCTCTATGCTTCAGGTAGGGGTAACAAGATCAAATTCCAAAGGACAGTATAATATGATCTCAACTTAAATTTATATACATATACTTGTATTTCACAATTTTATGAGGAGCTGTTTACAGAAGGGTTTTCGATTACAAAGCTATTTTTAGTGGTGTGAGGCCATGCACACCACTACATTGAAAAAAGGGAAGTGTTTATGGTATGATAATTACGATTTATTACATGCCTAGGTGACAGAAGCCTATAAGAAATTCTCCGCAGCTGAGGCACCGATGATCTGCAGCATGGGCATCAGCTGTGAAGTTCCTCTGGTTGACTCTGCCCTTGGCCCAGTTCAAGCTGGAAGTCCTTTGTCCTACCAGCAACCAGCAACAGCTAAGAGGGACCTGTCCTTCCATGCTGCCCCACCACCTCCATCTCTGCCTCTTAAGAATTATCACCTGCAGCCATCTAATTGCATGTTTGTCTGTAGTGAAGCACAGCAGCTGTACCTTAAAAGTCTTGATGTCACTTGGGACATGGCACACAAATTTGAGTGTGCTACTAGAGAACAAAGTTCGTGCAGTGAATGGCATCAGTTAAGGAGGCCAAGGCTGACTGCCTCACGTTTCAGGGAGATCTGTCAGGTGAGAGAGTGTACTGAAGACAGTCTGGCTGACCGGATACTGCAGGGAACCCGTCAGACTGCAGCTATGAAGAGGGGGCTTGAAATGGAGGCAGATGCCATCTGGGAATACTGCCAGATGAAGAGGGTCAACCACTACCCTTGTGGATTTCTAATCCACCCTGATGCCCCTTGGTTGGGGGCATCTCCCGATGGGGTAATTTTTGATCCTTCAGAGCAGTGTAATTTTGGTTTGATTGAAATTAAATGTCCGAATGTCAAAAGCTATGTTGACTGTCCATATCTCAAAATGAATTCAGGCAAACTGTAGCTCAAAAGATCACATGCTTATTACTCGCAAGTACAAGGGCAGATGCTAATAACAGGAATGAATTGGTGTGACTTTGTTGTCTCAGCTGAGGAAGACGTACTAATTCAACGAATTTACAGAGACCGTGACATGTTAGATGTCATCAAAGAAAAGGTAGACAGGTTTTATTTCAATGTATACATGCAGAAATGCATGTAATGTGTGCAAATCCAATCACCATGCACAATGTAATGAAATGTAATGTGTGATGTAATGTAAATGCTTATTTTATATGTAAATTGTAAATTTTATATGTAAATTGTAAAATGTAAATTGTATAAATTTATAATGCAACATTGAATTCGGTGACTTGATTTTAACAAAACCTATAAACCACTGGAGGGGCTGCTATGCCAATACTTAGTTGACAATTTTCCACTGTGGTGGGTTCACTGAATGACAAAGATACTCAGCAGACATTCATGTGGTTATAACAATGCATTTATTCACAATCTTCTGGTTCATTTCCCATTTCTGGTCTATCTACACACACTTAAATTAGACCGATAACTAATTAACTAAACAAAAAAAAGGTTTAAATGCTATATACATGTGTATATATGTATAATATACACATATACGTATATACACACATACGTATCTACACACATACGTATATGTGTGTATACATATATGTGTGTATACGTATATATGTATATATATATATATATATATATATGTGTATGTGTATATATATATGTGTATGTATATATATATATATATATATATATATATATACACACCTCCGGTGGCCCTAAGATATTAACAAAAAACAGAGACATAACTGATTATCACTAATGTGTAACATTCATCTTTCTAAGTAAATAAAAGATGTGTGAGAGAGAATCAACAAATTGAACATAAACAAGACTAAAATGTAAGCTAAGGAATAAACAAATTCATGTTCATCACCATACCCCATGCAACTTCAACAAAATAGTAAATGGTAAGTAAATGTGGATGTTCTGAAGACGCAGTCCATTGCTCGTTTCAACTCTCCTGTGGCTTCCTCTTCCTCATCTTAAACATCATACATCATTTCTTGACAAGAGGCCCATTTTGGTAATTTGTGAGGAGACATGCAACTGTGAATATTTGGTTGATGCTGCCTGAGATGGACAGAGGGATTATAGAATCAAAAAGTTTATTTTCTTTGACTCTTGTATACGTATACACTCATTTCCGTGAGTGCAGTACACCTGCAAAGCGTTAGCACTCGTTAGCTTGTCATTAGCGTTTTCATTCGAACCTATCGCTGTTTTCTTTTCTCCTCTCGCTCCAGTTTTTCACAAGTTCATCAAACAACCGCAGTAAGAATTTTCATCAAGCACGGTGAGTAATGGCTTCTCCTATCATTGTTTCTTGCACCTCTTGCCACATGTACAGTTTATCTATCTCTGTCGCTGATGAGGGATTCACATGTGATAAATGCAGGGAAATAGTTAGGCTGACAGAGAAGATTTCAGAAATAGAGACACGCATCCAAACTTTAATTGAGGACAGTAAAAATGTTAGGGCTCTAGATACGGCTTTGGATGCGTCTAGCTCAGGGATTCCTGTACATTGTTCGGTTCTGGAAACAGAGCCCCAGCAGCAGGGCAACTGGGTGATGGTGAGGCAGCGTAGTCGTGGGTCAAAACACCGCTCTTCTGTTCCGATCAAAACATTAAACAGGTTCTCCCCACTCAGTGATGCACCCACTGAGAAACCTGATGAAAGTGCTCTAGTTATTGGTGATTCTATTGTACGGAACGTGAAAATAGAGACACCAGCCACCATAGTCAAATGTTTACCGGGAGCCAGAGCGCCTGACATCTTGGTAAATTTAAAAGTGCTGGCTAATGCTAAATGTAAATACAGTAAGATTGTTATTCATGCCGGCGCTAATGATGTTCGACTTCGCCAGTCGGAGATCACTAAAAATAACATTAAAGAGGTGTGTGAACTTGCAAGCACGATGTCAGACACTGTAATATGCTCTGGTCCCCTCCCTGCTTACCGTGGTGATGAGATGCATAGCAGATTGTCATCACTCAATGGCTGGATGTCTAAGTGGTGCCCACAGAATAACATAGGTTTCATAGACAATTGGACGAGCTTTTGGGGCAGACCTGACCTGTTTAAAAGAGATGGTCTTCATCCCTCCTGGGGTGGCGCCACTCTTCTCTCTAGAAATATGGCAAATAGTCTTAGTGTTTATACTTGACTAACTGGGGCCCAGGTCAGGAAGCAGACAGACTGGCTAAACCGACCGTCTGCTAGCTGCCTCCCGTCACAGAGGTCAGTTAATTCTCAGCACATAGAGACTCTTTCACCTAGATATCACACTATAGAGACTGTGTCTGTTCCCCGAACTAGAAAATACAAAAAACGTCCAAACCAAGTTAAGATTAACAATTTAATTGAGGTTCAACAAATAAAAAACAGAAGCAATATGGATAAACAAATGATAAAGCTTGGCTTATTGAATATCAGATCCCTTTCTACGAAAACACTTTTTGTAAATAATATGATCACTGATCATAATATAGATGTACTCAGTTTGACAGAAACCTGGCTAAAACCTGATGATTACATTATTTTAAATGAGTCCACCCCCCAAGATTACTGTTATAAACATGAGCCACGTCTAAAAGGCAAAGGTGGAGGTGTTGCTTCAATTTATAACAACGTTTTCAGGATTTCTCAGAGGGCAGGCTACAAGTATAACTCGTTTGAAGTAATGGTACTTCATATAACATTATCCAAAGAAACAAATGTTAATGATAAATCCCCTGTTATGTTTGTACTGGCTACTGTATACAGGCCACCAGGGCACCATACAGACTTTATTAAAGAGTTTGGTGATTTTACATCCGAGTTAGTTCTGGCTGCAGATAAAGTTTTAATAGTTGGTGATTTTAATATCCATGTTGATAATGAAAACGATGCATTGGGATCAGCATTTATAGACATTCTGAACTCTATTGGTGTTAGACAACACGTTTCAGGACCTACTCATTGTCGAAATCATACTCTAGATTTAATACTGTCACATGGAATTGATGTTGATGGTGTTGAAATTATTCAGCCAAGTGATGATATCTCAGATCATTATTTAGTTCTTTGCAAAATTCATATAGCCAAAATTGTAAATTCTACTTCTTGTTACAAGTATGGAAGAACCATCACTTCTAACACAAAAGACTGCTTTTTAAGTTATCTTCCTGATGTATCCAAATTCCTTAGCATATCCAAAACCTCAGAACAACTTGATGATGTAACAGAAACTATGGACTCTCTCTTTTCTAGCACTTTAAATAAAGTTGCTCCTTTACGCTTAAGGAAGGTTAAGGAAAACAGTTTGACACCATGGTATAATGAGCATACTCGCACCCTAAAGAGAGCAGCCCGAAAAATGGAGCGCAGCTGGAGGAAAACAAAACTAGAGGTATTTCGTATTGCTTGGCGGGAAAGTAACATATCCTACAGAAAAGCATTAAAAACTGCTAGATCCGATTACTTTTCTTCTCTTTTAGAAGAAAACAAACATAACCCCAGGTATTTATTCAATACAGTGGCTAAATTAACGAAAAATAAAGCCTCAACAAGTGTTGACATTTCCCAACACCACAGCAGTAATGACTTTATGAACTACTTTACTTCTAAAATCGATACTATTAGAGATAAAATTTCAACCATTCAGCCGTCAGCTACAGTATCACATCAGACAGTGCACTATAGACCCCCTGAGGAACAGTTCCACTCATTCTCTACCATAGGAGAGGAAGAATTGTATAAACTTGTTAAATCATCTAAACCAACAACATGTATGTTAGACCCTATACCATCTAAGCTCCTGAAAGAGGTGCTTCCAGAAGTCATAGATCCTCTTCTGACTATTATTAATTCCTCATTGTCATTAGGACATGTCCCCAAAACCTTCAAACTGGCTGCTATTAAGCCTCTCATCAAAAAACCACAACTTGACCCCAAAGAACTAGTTAATTATAGACCAATCTCGAATCTCCCTTTTCTGTCCAAGATACTAGAAAAGGTGGTATCCACACAATTATATTCCTTCTTAGAGAAAAATGGTATATGTGAGGATTTCCAGTCAGGATTTAGACCGTATCATAGTACTGAGACTGCTCTTCTTAGAGTTACAAATGATCTGCTCTTATCATCTGATCGTGGGTGTATCTCTCTATTAGTTTTATTGGATCTTAGTGCTGCGTTTGACACAATTGACCACAACATTCTTTTGCATAGACTTGAATACTTTGTTGGCATCAGTGGAAGTGCATTAGCATGGTTTAAATCGTACTTATATGACCGCCATCAGTTCGTAGCAGTGAATGAAGATGTATCCTATTGATCACAAGTGCAGTTTGGAGTACCTCAAGGCTCAGTACTAGGGCCGCTACTCTTCACGCTTTATATGTTACCCTTGGGAGATATCATCAGGAAACATGGTGTTAGCTTTCACTGTTATGCTGATGATACTCAGCTCTATATTTCTTTGCAGCCCGGTGAAACACACCAATTTGAAAAACTAATGGATTGCATAGTCGATATAAAAAACTGGATGACGAGTAATTTCTTACTGCTAAATTCTGAAAAAACAGAGGTGTTAATTATAGGACCTAAAAACTCTGCTTGTAATAACCTAGAACACTGTCTAAGTCTTGATGGTTGCTCTGTCAATTCTTCATCAGTTAGGAACCTAGGTGTGCTACTTGATCGCAATCTTTCCTTAGAAAGCCACGTTTCTAGCATTTGTAAAACTGCATTTTTCCATGGCAAAATGGAATTACGGCCTATGCTCTCAATGTCAAATGCAGAAATGTTAATCCATGCATTTATGACCTCAAGGTTAGATTATTGTAATGCTTTATTGGGTGGTTGTTCTGCACGCTTAGTAAACAAACTACAGCTAGTCCAAAATGCAGCAGCAAGAGTTCTTACTAGAACCAGGAAGTATGACCATATTAGCCCGGTCCTGTCAACACTGCACTGGCTCCCTATCAAGCATCGCATAGATTTTAAAATATTGCTTATTACTTATAAAACCCTGAATGGTTTAGCACCTCAGTATTTGAATGAGCTCCTTTTACATTATAATCCTCTACGTCCTCAAAACTCAGGCAATTTGATAATACCTAGAATATCAAAATCAACTGCAGGCGGCAGATCCTTTTTCCTATTTGGCGCCCAAACTCTGGAATAACCTACCTAACATTGTTCGGGAGGCAGACACACTCTTGCAGTTTAAATCTAGATTAAAGACCCATCTCTTTAACCTGGCATACACATAACATACTAATATGCTTTTATTATCCAAATCCGTTAAAGGATTTTTAGGCTGCATTAATTAGGTAGGATGAATTAGGAATTAATTAGGAAACAGATGATTCTTCTGCACAATCTGACTTTGCTGCAGCCTGGAATTGAACTACTGGTTTCGTCTGGTCAGAGGAGAACTGGCCCCCCAACTGAGCCTGGTTTCTCCCAAGGTTTTTTTCTCCATTCTGTCACCGATGGAGTTTCGGTTCCTTGCCGCTGTCGCCTCTGGCTTGCTTAGTTGGGGACACTTCATCTACAGCGATATCGTTGACTTGATTGCAAATAAATGCACAGACACTATTTAACTGAACAGAGATGACATAACTGAATCCAATGATGAACTGCCTTTAACTATCATTTTTGCATTATTGACATTGTTTTCCTAATGAATGTTGTTCAGTTGCTTTGACGCAATGTATTTTGTTTAAAGCGCTATATAAATAAAGGTGACATTGACATTGACTCTTCTGATCATCCTCTCAACGTGCACCCTTAAACGAGCAATGGACTGCGTCTTCAGAACATCCACCTCCAACATGTGTGTCCTCTTGGAGAGAAAGGCAGGACGATGAACAGTCCCAGGTACAAGGTCAACCACCAGGAAGCCCTTGTCAACCATGATGGCCATGTCAGGTGTTAAGAGTGATGTAATCCCTGACTGGCGAAACACCTCACTATCACTCATGGATCCCTCAAAGAGTGCTGACACAAATGTCAGGGCTCCATGGGGGGACATTCCCACCATGGCCTTGAAGGTGCAGTGGGACTTGTAGTGTGAAAAGACCTCACTCTGAAGGAGCAGAGATGAAGGAGTCTGACAACCTAACTCTGTGCAGTCAAGGACCACATGTGTGTCGCTGTAGCTACCATGAAAGTCCTGTGGGAGATTGACAACTTTCAGTTGTTGTGCTCGTTTTCCTTGCTTTGGTGTTGGTGACCCTAACCATCTTCACTGTAGCAGAACTGATCAGGCCCCAAAATGCCATCAAATGCTCATATGAGGGGAATCTAAACAGTATTGTAGGTTGAATTAATTATCATACTTGCTCAATATTAGATTAAAAAGACAGAGAAAACAATACACTAAAACAGGCAATAGAGGCAACCACTTACAGTAAAGTTAAACGTTGATCTTACCACTACTAACTTGGCTTGATAGATTGGTGCGCATATCTTACCTGGTGTAAAATCGGATGTCCTCTGGTGATGATGCAAACCGCTGGAGTCCAAATGAGCTCTGTAGATGAAGCGTTTGGACCTGCTGTCTCAGCATCTCGACTTCATCTAGTAGCTTCTCATATTGCTCCCGGTCGACACACACTGTGGGACTTTCTCCGTAGTCGTGGTCGATGGGCATGGGGACCATTGCTTCCACAATCTCTTCCTCAGTCTCCTCAGCCACGGGGTCAGGACTTGATGTTGGACGAGTGCGGCGCTCCCAAACGTCAGCCCGCGTCTTGCTGTTCGTGTAGCCGTTCCATTCAAACAACGATGGCACAGCACTTGCAGCTAAACGTTTACCCTTAGCAGCAGTAGTAAGGATAAGATCATTAGTGAAATGTCTGCTGCATACCTTCGTATGCGGAGTTACGGAAAACCCCATCCTTCGGATCTTATGAAGCCACTGCGCACGAATGCCGTTATCTTTTGGAAAGCGGTGGAAGCTGAGTTCACTGTTATAAC